>NC_085879.1:26111777-26116777 GCF_034702125.1 Engraulis encrasicolus
AATTTCATACACAAGACACTTTGTTCAAAAGTAAAATCTCAGAGTGTCATTGTGAAAACACATCTGTTATAAAAACAAAACACACTGATGTATGACAAGATTTAGACACAGACAATAAAACACATGCTTTCAAAATTGAACACTATTCTGCCATGTTACAAAGTTGCATGCTTTATATTAAATTGCATTTGTTTTATTTTGCATTTATTTGTTTTACTTTGATTGCTTGTATGCTAAACAAGGCGAATAGCACAATGGTACTAAAGTGTAGAATATGGAGTATGGCATTGACTGACTCACGTACTGTAAAACCTAGCCTGATACATGCCGCCAAGAGTAGCCTTTTGTCTTCATCATCACATGTTAGATAATGTGAACATGATAGTTTGTAGAAATAGTGTCATTTTCAGAACACAACCAAGCAAGACCACTTGAGCAAACTGACTGAACATGATATAATTTTGATGATGTCATGTAGATGTCAGCTGCATAGTGTGTCTGTGAAAATGTATTGTATTTCGTGAATACCTCATACCTCATAACCAAACAAAGTAGCCTATATTGACTTGATTGTTATTGATGATTGTCATTACAGCATGTTGCCGTAACCCCATATTTATATCATATTTAGATGTTTGAAAATTTGTGAAAATCACCAATACACAAAAAAGGTACATACGTAAGCTCACCTACACACTGTTGTATTTAGAGTGATGTACTGTTTGAGATATATTTTGCTTCGGTTTAATGTCCTGTATTGTAAGATGCAGTTTTGTAATGTACAGTATTGAATTTTGGGGTCTTGTGAAAATGTGCATTCTGTGAGACTGAATAGACTGCTCCAAAAAGAAAGACTGCTGTGTTTTGTATAAAGCAGACAACTGTTTTAAAGTCGATCTAATTTGTTTTCTCATTTGGTGCTTTTGTGTGTCTTTTGACATGAAAGTGAGGTTTTGACAAAAGATTGTAAGGTTTTTATGGCAATGTTTATGCTTTTATAGCAAAGCTTCATGTTGCCATATATGTGATGGGTTTATCTCCAAGTGTTGAGAGTAATTGGCATGTGTGTAGAGTTTTGACTCTATGAGCCAAATTTTGCAAATTGTGTGCAAGCAGTCGGCAAAAACTGTAATATTAATAAACAAATTAATTAAAATGTAATTTAAGGACCGTCTCATAAAATCCTTGGCCAAGGACCGTCTCATAAAATCCTTGGATTATCAATCACAATATTCAACAATAAATTGCTAAACACAGAATTAATAATACGTTTTGTACTGGGGTTACTCAGCGGTTCACAGTGAACAGTAAGAGTATGAGACCTATTCTCTGTGATCAGCTGGGGTACACAAGCACAAAAGTTGATCTGAAGGCAAAGTTCTAATAATAGGTTGGTTGGGTGCACAAAGTAACAAGGACAACAAAATGCAATCAAATGATTTACTTTTATTAACTACTAGGTAATCTAATAAAATGCATTACATTCAAAGTCGGTTAAATGGAATAATAACAAAAATAAGGCACAATAATATAAAACAAGAAAGAAAATAAAAGAGGGGAAAAGAAAGAAGAGGGGAACAGGCTTTCAGCCTGTGTGTGTGTGTGTGTGTGTGTGTGTGTGTGTAGCAGGGGTCTGGTTGCTATAGGCTACCACGTGTGTGTGTGGTTGGCTAAGCTAGCATTAGCTACAGAAAGCATAGACAATGGAAAGGCTACTGATAAGTAGCTGCTTAGCAAAGGCCTAATGTCGACTAGGCAGGGCCCAAAGGGGTCCACAACAATGTCTGGGTTTCTGTAATAAATGCACACAATTCCGAGTGGAATAGAGAGAGAAATGAAAGGGGATGAGAGAGTAGTAGTCAGTGGGAGGAACTCGCACTGATTACTATGTATGTGTCTGTTGCTGGGCAACAATGGCGTCCTCTCGGCTAGGTTAACGTTAGCATCAGAACCGTGAACAATAGGGATAGCTAGCAGCTATGTAACAAGTAAACCGTGTGGTTTCAGGCGCTTCAAGTCCCGTAGTGGACGCGCGAATGTATCAAAGGGTTCTGGAATTAACGATAACAAGTCCAAGTAGAACAGGGAGAGAAAGAAAACGAAATAAAATAAATAGCAAGTGGGAGACGTTGCCGTCTACGCAGCCATTACGAGTTGTAAAACTACAGGAAGTGGGGTTTCAGCGTGCTTGTGTAGGCGCTGCAAGCCCAACTTGGCTAATGGCTAACTTGCAGAGCGCTCCGAGCAGAGTTGGCTATTCAGAGAATGGTTTACTACAGATTATGCACTCACAGTGTATAAAAGAGTACCGAAATGCTCGGAGGGTTCTGAGAATCAAGTATTTCGAAAGAGGGAGAGTGAAAGAACGAGAGAGAGAGGGAGAGAGATACAGAGAGAAGGGAAAGAGAGATGGAACTCTAGTGGCTATGCGTGTCTGTGTAAACAAATGGTCAGCGTTGCGTGGAGCTAACCTGGGGCCTGTCGTGGCCCGTTACAACAAAAGGCGCAGCGCGTGTATTTCTGGACTAGTCGGCGAAACGGCCGCGCTATGACGGTCCTCGGAGAGTTCAGAATATTGATGGTTAAATCAATACTTGAACTATTCCGTGCGAACGCCACAAGCGGGGTCGCTAGGCTTAGTAGCCAGTAATACAGAATGGGTTAGCAGAGGGGAACCTAAGCTAAGAAGAAGGATAGACAGAGAAGCAGGAGAAATGCAAATAACATGTGCACATGAAAAATAACTCAAGTCATAGTTCAAAACACATCTATCTCAGTACATAAGCTATGCCCAGTGCCTACTGTGTGAGATGAAGAGGGGAAGATCCAGTTCCAAAGGCTCGGTACGTCCGTCTGGAAATGGGGATTGCAGTCCACGTTTCTCTCGTCCTCGAGAGTTTGGGGCTGCAAAAGTCTTTGTTGTTGCGGCTTCGAGATTCTTCGGTTGAATCCCAAATGCAAGAAGTTTGTTCCACGGAGGCGTGCGTGGATATTTTCTCGCAGTGAACTCGCCTTTAGTTCACAGTGTCCGGATGAAAGTCTGAAGATATGACCAGGCAAGATCTTAGACTTGAAGTGAGGAATTCTTTGCAAAGTGTGTGTAAGATGAACTCAGCAGTCTATGTTTGTTATTCGGCCAAATATCAAACAATACTTTGTCCAAAATTGCGCAAGTTGCTCTATGCGTCTCGTCCGTCCCGCGGTCAAAACTAGAGTGACGAACAATGGTCCCTGGGGAACACTTCACGTGTGGCCAGGTGATTGTGAATGGGGCTTTGGTCACAGCGCCTCCTAAAGGAGGACTGAGAACAACATGGCAGGGACCCTGGGCCAGCCATTTGGTGATCAGAGGGGAAGTAACTCTTTTACTAATGATTATTGATGACCTTCGTCTCAATCATCATCAGTTTGAGTCACATGATTCTCATAACTTTGTCACGAGTTTCTCTGCGTAGAGAAGTGGCAGGAATTGTACCTACAACGGTCACATGTGAAGATGTGGTGATGCTTTGACACACACATATTAGATTCAAATGCAAAGGATGCAGTCATGCTTAGATGCTCTCTCTCTACTCTCTCTCTCTACTCTTTCTCTTCCGGCAGACTGTTTAGAAACGCACACACGGACGCACACTCGCTCGCTCGCCCGCACACACATGCACGCGCTTGCACAGAGAGAGAGAGAGAGACACACACACACACACACACACACACACACACACACACACACACACACACACACACACACACACACACACACACACACACACACACACACACACACACACTCCCTCCTTGTATATTGTGAAGCTGAGACCCCCCCACACACACACATACACAGACACACAAAAAACACACAAACACACACACAAACACACACACACACACACACACACACACACACACACACACACACACACACACACACACACACACACACACACACACACACACACACACACACACACACCGCATAGAGCCAGGCTGATCTGGAGTCATCCGGCAGACATTTTGCTGTGACAGACAATGAGAGGGAGGAGCAGTCACCAAAAGACACAGTGACAGGCCCAGGGGACCCCTGTCTCTGGCCCAGGGGACCCCCTCTCACCCTCTCGAGCTCTAAGACTGAGGTGACTCAAGTCACCTGCAGCACACAAATTCTCTTTCCACTATCTCTCTCTTTGTCTATATCTGTCTGTTTCTCTGTCGCTCTCTCTCTGTATCTCTTTCTCTATCTCTGTATCTCTCTCTCTCTCTAAAGGGCCGTACACACACGTCACTGCCTGTTACTCGCTCAGCAAATGAACTCAATAGAATGTCAATGTGTTCCAGCGAGACTAGCAGGCGAGTAGGCGAGTACTGTACAAGCAATGCGATGTGGGCGGATCCCGACTCCGAGTTGAAAATATTTTATCTTCGAGCGAGGCGAGTAAGCGAGTAACCAATTGGAAAGCAGAGTTCGGTACTTCTCGCCTGTCCATTGGCAGTTAAAGCCGCGGGAACTTTCAGCGAACGTTCCATGAAAGGGTAGCGAGTAGGCGAGCAAGCGAGAAGCTAGTAAATAGCAGCGATGTGTGTGTACGGCCCTTCACTCTGCCTCTCTCTATCTATTTCTCTCTCTGCCAAATTCCTTTTTCCTGGTTCCTCTCTCCCTCTCTCTCTTTGTATCTCCCTTTCTCTGCCACATTCTCTCTCTCTGTCTCTCTCCCCACTCTCTCTGTCTTTGCTCTCTCTCGTTTTCTGTTTCTGCCACTCATCACCTCTCTAAGCAGATGATTGCTTGGTTCACTCACACTGCACCAGCGTCTTTATGACTATCTTATAATAAAACCCTTGCATGGTCTTTGGATGTGCAGTACGTGAAATTCAGGCCCTTTTGTTGACTGTACACTCAGAAATATGCATTGGTCCATGTGTGCACCACCCAAAGACAATAAAGAAAATTCCTTAAAAAATTGAGCTGGAAACGATGACAGCATAGCCTAATACGATACCATACG
>NC_085879.1:26121777-26131777 GCF_034702125.1 Engraulis encrasicolus
GGCACTCTCTCTCTCTCTCTTGCTCTCTCTCTTTCTTTCTCTCTCTCTCTCTTTCTCTCTCTCTCTCTCTCCGCCTCATTAGTCGCGTTCGACCCCGCGCTCCTCTGGGACTGCGGAGGAGGAGAGAGGAGCGTGGCGACTGACCTTTCACCATCTAATCAACTTTTAACACCTCGACCAGTCAGAGAGAGAGAGAGAGAGACAGAGAGAGAGAGAGAGAGAGAGAGAGAGAAAGAGAGAGAGAGAGAGAGAGGGAGGAATAGATGGGGTAAGAGATAGGGAAAGAAGGGTGGAGGTATTTTAAAAAAAATTCAAAGCCTTAATTAGAGTGTACATGATATACAAAACACGATTAATTAGCCGGGGAACTAATAAATACTAATAAATACAGAGAAAAACAGAGAGGTAGAGAGAGAGAGAGAGAGAGAGAGAGAGAGAGAGAGAGAGAGAGAGAGAGAGAGAGAGAGAGAGAGAGAGAGAGAGAGAGAGAGAGAGAGAGAGAGAGAGAGTTAGTTCATGGGTCTTCCAGTCAATCCTCCATCACCCGCCCCTCACCACCACCACCACCATCACCACCATCACCCCTTCTCTGCATCACCTGTCTTCATCCCATCCCTACCACACACACACACACACGCACACGCACATGCACACACACACAGACACACACACACAGACACAGACACACACACAGACACCTGTGCACCATCAACCCGCCTCCACCTCCACCTCCACCTTCACCACTCCCTCCATCACCTGTCCTCATCCCGCCCTCACTCTGCCATTTCTCAGAGGCCCTGAGACAAGTCAGGTGTTCGCCTCACCAGCCTGCTGCCAGGTCACTTCACTCCATGATGCAATACAGCCATAGGCTGCTCGATATTGGAAAATATCAATATCATGATTATTTTCATTCAATATTGATATCACAATATTTGCAAACGATATTTTTTTTTTAAAGAAAGCCATTGCGTGAGGGCCCACATATCAATGTATTACATTCTTGGTTGGATGGGCGTTCATTCTGTTTAGTCTGGGCTACTTACTTCATTTGTCTAATGATGGCAGTTGCCCCATCAAGAATTTTTGATTGCGTGCGCCCTCAGATCCCTGTTCGTACCAAACAATTCACTTCTTTCCTCCATTCAGTAGCGTGAGAGTAGTCATAGGGGAAACACACACAGGGTGCTCTGAGTGAGTTTAGGTTGGCTGCAAGTCAGCTGCGTTGGCAGTGGCTCACGTGGAGGGCAAGGCTCTGTTGCTGTCTCTTTTGGCAGCAGAGGCAACTGACTAAAATATCGTTTATATCGATATTATGAAATTTGGTATCGATACACTGAAATATCGTTATCACGATATAAATACAATATATTGCACAGCCCTAATACAGCCCAGGCCTATTTATATGTCAGGCAGATAGCTAGATAGCTCACGCACCCAGGGAGGTTGACAGGGGGGGGGCGGCAAAGGGGGCAAGGGTGTCAGTTGCCTATGGCCCCAGGGAGTGAGGAGGTGGGCCTAACATTGATTCCACATTACATTGTATGTACTGAGTCAGGAGGTGGGCCTAACTTTGGTTCCACATTACATTGTATGTACTGGGCCCATCCAAAGCTGTCAGCGGACCTACACACACCTGCATGGGTGTAGGCCGGCCCAGAGGACTACTAAGAAGGCGAGGGAGACAGTCAGATGAACAGAGAGAGAGAGAGAGAGAGAGAGAGAGAGAGAGAGAGAGAGAGAGAGAGAGAGAGAGAGAGAGAGAGAGAGAGAGAGAGAGAGAGTTAGAGAGAAGGACAGAGAGATGACGATGGATGGAGACAGTGAAAGACAGGGGGGAGTGAGAGAAAACAGAAGGAGACAGACAGAGAGAAAGTGAAGGATAGGAGATAGGAGAGGATGAGAGGAAAGAGAGTATAGCATAAGATAGGAGGTAAAAGATCATGGGCCGGTTGCACAAAACAACTTGAGTTAAGGATTTCCCTTAAAGTCTGAGTCATGGGTCCCCTAAGTGAAAGTCAGTTGCAAAAAAATTCTTAACTTTTCCCCTTAAGTTTCCCTTGAATATTGAAGATTTTCCCTTGAAGTTAAGAAATCCTTAAGGGGCAGGTAGGATGACGTCATTTGTGTGGTGCCCGTGGCATTCCTGTCTCAAAATGTACATCGTAATGAAAAATTGCTGTTCAAATTAACTCGCTGTGAGACTGTTTTTCATCACGGAATCCCAGCAGTTGATACAAATCTGAATACGGTATGTAAAGCGATGTTTCAAATAAAAAGTATTTCCCACGTCACTCGTTTGGTCCGACGCTGTCTAAAGTTGCATATGGGGTTTTCTGACAGCGGACGGTGGAAGCGGCCACGAGAGCAATCGTTCACTTACTAATGACTCGCACAAGCATCGTCTGACCGGGGACCGTGATTAATTAAACTTTTAATCCTACCTCGAGCCCCTTTAAAGGGACACTGTGCAGGAAATGGTCAAAAAAGGTACTGCAACTATGCTGCTCATTGAAACTGGGCTGCCTATTGCTAAATTTGATCTTCACATGAAAGTTTACTAAGTAATAAACAAATATGTTCTAGTATGGTCCAAGTACAGTCATTTTTGCAGCTAAAAATGGCTATTTTTGGAAATTCAAAATGGCGGACCATGGAGAAGATCCCCCTTTTCATGTATGAAAAATGCAATTTTTCCAGTCATAATGACTACCTAGAATTTGATGGCGGTGGTAAGTATTCATGAAAAAGGTAACATTAGTGAATGGGTAGCATGAATTCTGGAAATAAACAACAAAAAATCTCACACAGTGTCCCTTTAAGGGATTCGTTAAAAATCGTTGCACAGAAGACCTTAACAACCAAGTTAAGGAGAAAAGCAGTGAGAGGAACTGGATACAGAGACAAACAGTGAAGCAGGTAAGGAGACGAGAGAGCGAGTGTGTGGCGGAATATAAAAGAAAACGAGTAAAAGAGAGAAAAGGATATTCAGTAATGCAAGATAACATGGAAGAAAGACAGACAGAATAGGGGAGAGAGGGGGGAGGGGGGAGTTGGATATGGTAGACAGAGTATTGGTTCCACTTTTTTCTAATATGCTCTCTGGTTTGACGTAAATCATCTGCGTGTTGTACATGTGAGTCAACAACTCAATGTTTTGATGAGTGTTTTAGGGAGCAGCCGCGTTCTCTCCCTGCTCTCTCTCTCTCTCTCTCTCTCTCTCTCTCTCTCTCTCTCTCTCTCTCTCTCTCTTGCTCCCTCTCTCTCTCTATAGTCTATATATATTTATAGGCCTACAGTATATATCTATATCTCTCCTT
This sequence comes from Engraulis encrasicolus, assembly GCF_034702125.1. Taxonomy (NCBI): domain Eukaryota; kingdom Metazoa; phylum Chordata; class Actinopteri; order Clupeiformes; family Engraulidae; genus Engraulis; species Engraulis encrasicolus. Next base: position 26,125,098 of record NC_085879.1, read on the forward strand.
CTCACTCTCTCTCTCTTGCTCCCTCTCTCTCTCTCTCTCTCTCTCTCTCTCTATTTTTTTATATACAGTATCTCTCCTACTCTCTCTCTCTCTCTGTCTCTCTCTCTCTCGCATTCCCTCCCTCTCTCTCTCTCTCTCTCTCTCTCTCTCTCTCTCTCTCTCTCTCTCTCTCTTCTCATAATGGGTAGTTTTTGCTCCGCTGCCGTTGCCTCGCCTCCACCTTTTATCCTCTGCCTCCTGCCGTCTGCTTTTTACATCACCTGTCAAGGAAGATCAGCTCAGGAAAGGCACCAGGTTTGCTACACGGCCCCAGCCGTGTCAATCACAAGACAAGTGCCTTTGTGCTCGACTAGAGATACCTTTTTTAACAGATTTTTTTTCCCCCTACATACATCCGTAACATCAAGTTAGAGACCTTATAAAACCTTGGTTCAACTTTAACGCTTGGGAAAGTAATAATAACGAATAAGGAAGATTTTATTTAAAAGGAAGATGGAAGATGCTTTAAAGTGTAGCTATTTTATTTCAGATATTTTAGATATCTGAAGTAACACACACGTGCACACACACAGACACAGACACAGACACAGACACAGACACACACACACACACACACACACACACACACACACACACACACACACACACACACACACACACACACACACACACACACACACACACACTGAGTGAATGGAGGATGAATCACCAATGGGGTGGAGAGAGTTCCTCATCATTCCTCATCACACACACACAGCATCAGACCAATGACAAAAGCTAAGAACCTGGACATCTGCAGACAGACAGCTGTTATTTGGTGAAGGGAGAGAGAGAAAGAGAAAGAGAAAGGGGTTTACTCCAATCTATAGATTCCTTGACCTCCACCCAAGAACAATGGCCTAATTTAGGGTTACGAGGGCAAGACTATAAGGCCAGAGCCACCTGCTGTCTCATCAGTGCTAAATGTGACGGAGGTCATCTTGCACCTGTTCGTCCCCCTCGGGGATCGAACCTGTTACCTCGTCAACTACAACGGTCTGGCAATGGGAGACACAGTACAATATCACTGGACCAAGAGACCAGTCTCCCAGTCCAAGGGTATTGATGCTGTATGAGGCTTTTGGGAGGGAGGTTTACCACCGTTCCACGTCAACTCTGCTAGTTAGCCTCCGTTACATAAACAATGGCACACCAGGAGCCAGGCTCTCTGATAGCCTACCATGGTGAGTGGTGAGACAATATGGCACAGAAGCTAGGCACTATGGCGAGACACAGGGACTATGGTGAGACAATGGCACAGAAGCTAGGCACTATGGCGAGACAATGGCACAGAAGCTAGGCACCATGGCGAGACAATGGCACAGAAGCTAGGCACTATGGCGAGACAATGGCACAGAAGCTAGGCACTATGGCGAGACAATGGCACAGAAGCTAGGCACTATGGCGAGACAATGGCACAGAAGCTAGGCACTATGGCGAGACAATGGCACAGAAGCTAAGCACTATGGCGAGACAATGGCACAGAAGCTAAGCACTATGGCGAGACAATGGCACAGAAGCTAGGCACTATGGTGAGACAATGGCACAGAAGCTAGGCACCATGGTGAGACAATGGCACAGAAGCTAGGCACTATGGCGAGACAATGGCACAGAAGCTAGGCACTATGGCGAGACAATGGCACAGAAGCTAGGCACTATGGCGAGACAATGGCACAGAAGCTAGGCACTATGGCGAGACAATGGCACAGAAGCTAAGCACTATGGTGAGACAATATGGCACAGAAGCTAAGCACTATGGCGAGACAATGGCACAGAAGCTAAGCACTATGGCGAGACAATGGCACAGAAGCTAGGCACTATGGTGATCAGGGCTGGACTGGCCATCTGGCATAGCGGGCATTTCCCGGTGGGCCTCGCACCATCGCCTTTCTTAAACTAAATTAATTTCTCCCAAGATATAATATTTCCCTTTTTCATCAATTTGCACAGCATCTGAGATCCAACTGGAATTTTTGCATAATTGCACATGACAAATGTTCAAATTGAATCTAGCTTTGATGATGTGTTCAGTGCCCGTGTGTGGATGATTTAGAATGTTGATTTACGTTAGACTTTGAGTCTGCCCATGTCACTGAACAATTGATGTTAATTATTGACATTTAAAAGATATATATATCGATAAGACTTTTAACTCTTTTGTAATAAGTACAAACATATATTTTCAAGTTCCTTAGACTGAAATCAGTCAGAGAGGGAAGTGACGACGTGGCATGAATTAGGTAAGAAAAAGTCTCCATGAAAAGGGGGTTGATTGTCTGCTAAATGCAGACTATAATTTTCAACGGTGGACAAAGAAAGTCACAGTGACATTTTAGTCTGGCAAATTTCCATTTCATTACTTGCTTTCAGCTCTTAGCTTTTCACAGCAAGCCTTAAAATGTAAGTACCTTAACTTTATTCAGTTACTCACTCTAATGTGTTTTAAAGGTGCAGTGTGTTTACATTACATTACGTTAAACTTAGCTGACACTTTTATCCAAAGCGACTTACAGTTATTATTCACAGGGTATTGGTCACAGTCCCTCGAGCAATGTGGGGTTAGGTGCCTTGCTCAACAGTAGTTTAGCCGTGGGTGGAGGTAAGGGGAGGCAAGAGTAGGATTCGAACCTGTAACCCTCTGATCCAAAGACAAACTCCCTAACCATTAATGCCACGGCTGCCACAGTGTGTCTGTTTTCACTATCAAAATGTTTGTTTCCCACCAGCACTAACAAGTTTATGTACTTATTGTCTTGTCATGAATATTTATCTCGTTTCACAATGAAATTCTCTTTTCTGGCTGATGGAGTGACCATTAATTTCTTTGAACGGGTCAAGCGTCTAACTTGGACGCATGTCGAATCTCTTTGGAATGCCAATGGTTTCTAAGGGAGTGACGTTGTTGGAAGCATGTGATGATTTACGGAACATTAAACATTCACACCTTCTGTATTCCAAATGAAGATTCTATGCGTGTCCAACTCAGATCCGTCCAAGAGAGAAGCGCCTCGTCTACTGTTAGCCTTTACCTTTAGGTACATGGGGGGTATCCTCCTTATTCATGTATCTGTTAACATTGATATTTTAACATATTGTGTTTGGATTTGTTGTGGTAGATTGCCGGCAATCTATATCATTTTTGGACAGCCACAATATATTTTGTATTTAAACCTATAGACACATACTGTGGCCCATATGAAAGGTGAAGAATCTCAGCTTTCCCTAGGTGAAAACCACATTTTTCCAGCTACCCCTGGTTCAGCGAGGGTTAGTTTCTGATCGTAATCTGTGTCAGTTCTGTCATCACAGAGTTACCAAAATCACACAACAGGTGCCTTAGAGCAGGGTTCCCCAACCTTTTTAGCACCAGGGACCGGTTTGAGTCCCATTTTTTTTCCGGGGACCGGCAGTCACGCGTTATAATAATAATAGCAATAATAATAATAATAATAATATTACACCAATATTAGGCTAGGTCAATTATTATTATTATTTGTTATTATATGGTTGTGACGTCATCGGTCGAATGCTCCATTCATTTCAACGGGGCTCCCCAACGTTCGCACGTCTGTTATTTTTCGATAACGGACGGGTTGGTCTATAACAGACCGCTGTCAATGGCAACAAGACTTTTCACTGCTAAAGCGACTTTTCAACAAGACTCTAATCAGCTGCTGTGATAGACAACACCTGTCCTGGCTACCTAGCTGTTGCCTAGCGGTGTTCCACAACGGCACTGTTTTGTTTTGCGCAGCAACAATGTTAACATTAAATAGGCCTAAAGAAATGTCCCCGCCATGTGTGAATCATTTAAGTATATCCATATAATAAGCGGGTTAACTTTCGGCGAGTCGGTCGCTTTGTGGAATAGCAGCACTTCAGAGAGAACAAGACCCCTCCGCTCCGCGTCGGGGTCTAAAGATTCTCTCTGTCGTGCTGCTATTCCACGGTAGCGACCTTCTCGCCGAACGTTAACCCTTACTTATCATAGTTATTATTAATATGCCTAATAATAATAGTATTAATAGGGTCTAAAAATAAGGCCTAATCTTTTTCCTTCACTCCATTCAAAATGTGTAACAGGCTACATTTAAACATTTGACTATTAAACTGACAATTACCCCACTAATTTGTGGAGCCAGGTCATAGGGCTAGTGGTGCAAGGAATGATCACCCAAAACTACTGCGTACTAGGCTGCTACTATTTTTCACCATGCGAGAAAGTGCGCTCCCTGGCCATGTTAATTTTCATTGAGGACAATTTTGCGCAGTGAAATTCACGGCTATTATGACTGGGTTATAGGTCTCCTGGCTAAGTGGCGCTTCTATTAATTCAAGGTCAACTGTTTCCACCTAGCAGTCGTCATTGTTTTTTCGAACAACACGGGAATAGTTGGAAGCTGGAATTTGATACCGCTGAAGTTTGCTACTCAGCTCATGCCCTCGGCCCCTCGCACCACGTTTGTGTGGACTGCTGCATAACCAGTGTGTGATTCTACCGCTGCTAACGCTGACTTTCAGGAGCTCCTGGAACAAGCGTTGGTCGTTATTAGTTGCAACGATATGGTCTCGCAACGCAATTAGGCCTACGTTCGTAACACAGCGTTGCTGTCACGAAACTGAAATAGCAACAAATGATAGAAGTGGATTTCTGAAGTAGCTCCCAAAAGTTTGCTTCGCAACGTTCAAAAGCCTTAAAAAGAAGAGCCAGAGGAGACACCAACACTCCAAAATGACACATCCACTGTTTACATTGCAGCAGTGATATGAAGTGGGCGCGGCCTCGCAGCATGCTTCTGGCGCATTTGACATTCAACTAGTGATTGGACGGCACAGAGAACAGTTTGCTTGTTATTGAAAATTAAAATACTTGTGCTATGTCTAGTAATGCAATGGCAATACTAAAAGTTATAGGCTATTTGATATAGGCGATGTTCTGTAGGCTACTGCAGGCATGTCTTCTGGATTTTATTTATTTATTTATTTATTTTTTAATTTATGTCGTGCGGCCCGGTATCAAATAGTCCACGGACTGGTACCGGTCCGCGACCCGGTGGTTGGGGACCGCTGCTCTAGAGTGTCAGTGAGGGGTTTCTCAATGTATTTAGGCGTAATTTGTCCCGGGCCCAGGGAGGGGAGGGCCTGAGAATTTGGTCTTGATTACACAGTGGGCATTTCCCAAAGTCTAGTGCACGAGTCTTGGAAGTGTGTCAGCCTAATTAGCTACGCATAATGATTGGATACTTCGCAGAGTTCACAGAAGAGTATCCAATCACTGGGCATGATTACGAAGGCTGATACACTTCGAAGGACGCACATTAGACTTTGAGAAATGACCAGTGTCAGCGGCACTGCATGCACACCAGGGGGTGTTCACTCACGGAACTAGCTACTAGACACAACTGGCTAACCCTAACCACGGGCCAGTGCAAAATGAATGGATGTCAATGGAGTTTTCTACCATTATAATTTTTGTGATTTTTTATAATTTTTTGTCCTGAAATATTAATATTAAGTTCGAAGCTAGAAATAATAAGACCCCATTTGAGTAGCGTTTCGATTATTTTGCGCCACTAGATTATTATATACTGGGTCACAAAGCTCAATTTTTATGGGGCCAAACCCATAAGCATTAACGCGATGCTAGCGAGTACAGGTTGAAATCTTCTAACCTGCTGTAAAACTACACACCTGAACAATTTGTCAATACAGCCTATTGTTAAACAACAGTCATAGTGCTTACCAGGAATGTTTTGTTGATGATATTTGTGACTGGAAATCGCAGTAGCAATGTATTTAGCATGGGTTCCCCTTTCCATTCCATACATTTTCCCACATGAAGGACTGGCCTACGCTCGTTACTGCAGTATGCATGCAAAGCTAACTGGCTACAATGGGAACCAATGAGACTGAGCCTTCTCCCTGTTAGAGATTCTCTGATGCACACTCTTGTCGCTCGCACATGTGACACAACGGCAATCGTGTTGTCACTCCCTGACTCTGGAAAGTTTGAAGACAGGAAGAGAAATCTGACTCAGTGGAACCTTTCAAAAGTTTCTTTGTCCCGCACACTGTCCATTCCACCAACAAACTTTAATACGTTTCGGTCATCTGACCTTCTTCAGGTAAACGTTGTATTAAAGTTTGTTGGTGGAATGGACAGTGTGCAGCATTTCTTTACATTTGAATGACAACCCCACTGGGATAATATCCTACGCACCTGTGCACGCACCCAACTACAGAGGTGTGCGAAAGTGTCTGTTGAAATGTTTCTTTGTCAAAAATGTCTTTGTTACCGGAAAGCAACTAGTTTGTTCCTTGTCTTACACGGAAGCAAAGTCAGTTAGTAGGTTGCGGCCATTAGCAAAAGATGAAAAGGTTTTTTTGTGAAGAGATTATACTGATGAATCACATTACTCCTAGCGACAACAACTCTAAAATATGGATTGCGCTCTTGCCTGACTAGCAAGTGGAAGAAGCCGTGCTACATTCAATTTGAATGTATCCGTATCACGGCAAATGCACAGATCAATTTTCATTGAATTCTTTTCACAGTTAACGAACCTATGTATGCCATACGAACTGTGCTTGCCCCCCCCCCAAACCATTAAGCCTTTCTTTCTTTCCTTCTTCTTTCTTTT
>NC_085879.1:26151777-26164277 GCF_034702125.1 Engraulis encrasicolus
TTTTTACTTCATTTCCGCTAAGCCCATCTGTAAACCCATGCTATTTGAATTGCGGAAACTCATTCAGCTTGTACAAGCAGAAACCACCAACAGTATTTGATCCTCTAGCAAATAGGCCTTACAATACGTAGTTGGCAGGGAGAGGTGTTGATTCGCTGAGACAAGGACCTTCTCAAGTTGCAATTGCTGTGCTGCTGCCTGTTCATGTAGCCTACTCAGTGAAACATTGCGGTGTTCACTCAGGAAGTTGAATTTAACACTATTGCAGTTGGTCCTACTCTCTCATGTGTTGAATTAACACTGCTCACTTCCTCTATAGCAAACGTCCCACACCTAAAGGAAACCACGAGATCAAGCCTTTTCACAAATGCGTTTACTCTACAGTAGACACGATCATCTCTCCTTCACGGTCCTTGAATTCCTGCCCTATAAACATACAGACTGGGCAGCAGGGAAGCCGACAGGGGGGGGTGGGGGGGGTGCGGGTGGACAAGGGGGGGGGGGGGGGGGGATGTGCAGAGGGCCCAGAATAGGGTTCTCATTACATTACATGTATTGGGTGGGGGGCCCCCTTTCAAATGACTTTGTCCTGGGCCCAGCAAAATCTGTCAGCGGCCCTGTCAGCAGTCAGGAGTCGAGATTGTCCTCGTTCATTGCCGCAATTGTGGCTAAGTAGCTTTGATGATGCTCTTCTGGCGTCTATGTGTGAAGTGAGGATGTTTTCATTTTAAAGATGCTTTAATCTTTAATCTTTTTTAACCTAAGGCACCTGCAAAAAAAACGCCTGCCGAATGCCTAAGCCCTTTTTGGGGAAAAAGTGCCCTCAGTCTATAAAAACCTAAATATATCAGCCTCCGAAGCAGATAAAAACATGAAGGACATAAAGACACAAGGACCCTCATCTTGTATTAGAATGTGTTCATTCAGCTCTAACATAATCACATTTCTAATTGAAAAACTCAAATCTCAAGAGCCTGAATGTAGCATCTATGTCGCTCTTGGCGGCTAGGTCAATGCAGCGTATACGCAACATCAGGCTAAAATGGGTTAAAGCTGTTTTTTGTTTTTTTTCGTCGAAGGAAGAATCTATGTGAATGAATGCCACAGAGCTACCGACCTTCTCTTTATTGTTTGTCTGGGTGAAATAAGCCAGTAGTTATCGTGTGTATATGTGTGAAGTGACGATGTGTTCGTTTTTGAAGATGAATCCAATGTGTGCCACAGAGCGACCTGCTGGTTCTCTTGCTAATCTGGCTCGCGATGATGCTCCTCTAGCACAGTGTTTTCCAACCTTTTTTGACTCGCGTACCCCCTAAGCCTTTTTGTTGTACCATGAGTACCCCCTATCCCATGCTCTCTATGTATATTCCTTTATTCCAGTATGACTATACTCCATTCAATTGTCATTATCACATTTTCCTGCGTACCCCCTGAGGTGTGCTCGCGTACCCCTAGTGGTACACGTACCCCTGGTTGGGAAACACTGCTCTAGCATATACAGTATGTGTGAAATGAGGAAGGATAGCTTCGTTTTAAGGAGGAAGACTCCCGGTGGATGACTGCCACAGGGCGACCGCTGGTTCTCTTTTTATAAACTATACGCCCTTCTAGCATATGTGTGAAGTGAGGAGGGATATCTTCGTTTTTAAGATGTTTTTTGTTTTTTTCAGAGGAGGAGGCCTCTCGGTGGATGACTGCCACAGGGCGAACGGTGTCTGTTTTTTGTTTGTCTGGGTGAATTAAGCCGGCTTTGCTTTTTTTTTGGCTGACATCCATCCACGTGCAGTCGGTCTTAGAAGCCTGCGCCAGCACAACACAGGTGACTGCCGTGCTGGGAGAGGGGGAGGTAGTGGTGGTGTTGTTGGGAGAGGTAGTGGTGGTGGTGGTGGTGGTTGGAGAAGTAGTGGTGGTGGTGGTGGTAGGAGAGGTAGTGGTGGAGGTGGTGGTGGTTGGAGAGGTGGGAGAGGGAGAGGTAGTGGTGGTGGTGGTGGTAGGAGAGGTGGTGGTGGTGGTGGTGGTGGTAGGAGAGGTAGTGGTGGTGGTGGTAGGAGAGGTGGTGGTGGTGGTGGTGGTAGGAGAGGTAGTGGTGGTGGTGGAGGTGGTGGTTGGAGAGGTGGTGGTGGTGGTGGTAGGAGAGTTGGAGGTAGTGGTGGTGGTAGGAGAAATAATTGCGGTGATAGAGGCTTTAGTCATCACAGCACAGGTGACTTCTGTGGTGGAAGAGGTGGAGGTGGGAGAGGTGGAGGTAGTGGTGGTGGAGGGAGAGGTGGAGGTGGAGGAGGTGGTGGTTGAGGGAGAGGTGGAGGTAGTGGTGGTGGTAGTGGTGGTGGGAGAGGTGGAGGTGGTGGTGGTGGTTGGAGAGGTAGTGATGGTGGTGGTGGTAGAGGTAGTGGTGGAGGTGGTGGTGGTTGGAGAGGTAGTGATGGTGGTGGTAGGAGAGGTAGTGGTGGTGGTGGTAGTAGAGGTGGTGGTGGTGGTGGTGGTGGTGGTGGATGGAGAAGTAGTGGTGGTGGTGGTGGTAGGAGAGGTGGTGGTGTTAGTGGTGGTGGTAGGAGAAATAATTGTCGTGATGGAGGCTTTAGTCAGTCTTAATAATTGGTGCCAGCACAGGACAGGAGACTTCTGTGGTGGAAGAGGTGGAGGTGGGAGAGGTGGAGGTAGTGGTGGTGGTGGTTGGAGAGGTAGTGGTGGTGGTGGTAGGAGAGGTGGTGGTGGTGGTGGTAGTAGAGGTGGTGGTGGTGGTGGTGGAGGTTGGAGAGGTGGTAGGAGAGTTGGAGGTAGTGGTGGTGGAGGGAGAGGAGGTGGTGGTGTTAGTGGTGGGAGAGGTGGAGGGAGAGGGGGAGGTAGTGGTGGTGGTGGTAGGAGAGGTAGTGGTGGTGGTGGTGGTGGTGGTGGTAGGAGAGGTGGTGGTGTTAGTGGTGGTGGTAGGAGAAATAATTGTGGTGATGGAGGCTTTAGTCTGTCTTAATAACTGGTGCCAGCACAGCACAGGTGACTTCTGCGGTGGAAGAGGTGGAGGTAGTGGTGGTGGAGGGAGAGGTGGAGGTGGAGGAGGTGGTGGTGGAGGTGGGAGAGGTGGAGGAGGAGGAGGTGGAGGCAGAGGGGGAGGTAGTGGTGGAGGGAGAGGTGGAGGGAGAGGTTGTGGTGGTGGTGGTGGTGGTGGGAGAGGTAGTGGTGTTGTTTGTAGGAGAGGAGGGAGAGGTAGTGGTGTTGTTGGTAGGAGAGGTGGTGGTGTTAGTAGTGGTGGTAGGAGAAAGAATTGTGGTGATGGAGGCTTTAGTCGGTCTTAATAACTGGTGCCAGCACAGCACAGGTGACTTCTGTGGTGGAAGAGGTGGAGGTAGTGGTGGTGGTGGGAGAGGTGGAGGGAGAGGAGGTGGTGGTGGTAGTAGTGGTGGTAGGAGAAAGAATTGTGGTGATGGAGGCTTTAGTCGGTCTTAATAACTGGTGCCAGCACAGCACAGGTGACTTCTGTGGTGGAAGAGGTGGAGGTAGTGGTGGTGGTGGGAGAGGCAGAGGGAGAGGAGGTGGTGGTGTTAGTGGTGGTGGTAGGAGAAATAATTGTGGTGATGGAGGCTTTAGTCAGTCTTAATAACTGGTGCCAGCACAGCACAGGTGACTTCTGTGGTGGAAGAGGTGGAGGTGGGAGAGGTGGAGGTAGTGGTGGAGGGAGAGGTGGAGGTAGTGGTGGTGAGAGAGGTGGAGGTGGTGGTGGGAGAGGTGGAGGTAGTGGGAGAGGTGGAGGTGGTGGTGGTGGGAGAGGTGGAGGTAGTGGGAGAGGTGGAGGTAGTGGTGGTGGGAGAGGTGGAGGTAGTGGGAGAGGTGGGAAAGGTAGTTCTGCTGGTGGGAGAAGTAGTTGTGGTGATGGAGGCTTGAAGCTGCCGCTAGGATAGCACAGGTGACTGCTGTGGTGAGAGAGGTAGTGGTGGTGGTGATGGTGGTGGTGGTAGATGTAGTGGTGGTGGTGGTGGTGGTGGTAGATATAGTGGTGGTAGATGTGGTGGTGCTGGTGGTGGTGGGAGAGGTGGTGCTGGTGGTAGGAGAAGTAGTTGTGGTGATGGAGACTTTAGTCTGTCTTAAGGCTGATGCATAGTCACGCGGTGCCGATTGCGGGGTAAAGCATAGACGTACTGTCAGCGGGGGGTATTGCCTCATAGTCGACCTACATGCGAATGCGTGCGAAAGGGCGTGGTGTTTTTTTTTCCCGCCGAAAATTCAAGAGTGGGGCAAGGGGGGAGGGAGGAGGAGATTTTAATGACGTCAATTCACCTCCGTGACAACAGGGGGCGAACTAACTCATTCAGTTGAGCCCAGTCCCTAGAATGAATCACAAAGCTAATCAGCTGGCCATGTAAAACGTAATATTCCACTAGTAGCCTACTTCTAAAAGTTGGGGCATAATTAGATGGTACAACATCAGTTTATTTTTGGTCAAGTACTACATGAGATTAAATGCAAGACAAACGCCATTTTAAAAGACAATAGACAGCATGAATGGCCATTCACACCTGGGGCCTAGTAGTAGCTAGCCAGCTAAATCAGTCATTACAAACTCAAAGCTAGTTGACTAGCCACCTGAAACGTAATTCTACCACTAACAAAGAGGCTTCTTGCTATTAATTTAAAAAGTTGTGGCGTAATTAGACATGAATGATAGCATACAAGATTCTCTCTTTATTCATGTTTTACAGTTCAGGTGGTTAAAATGCCAAACAAAAGCCGTTTTAAATACAATACATCTAATGGCCATATTAACAGCTAGCTTAGCAACTGTCAGCCAAACCCATTCAAACTCTACAGGACATTAGCGAACCCTGTTTTAGAAGCTAGCTAGCCACACTACTTGTACTATATACTGTATCAACAAAGAGGCTTCTTGCTATTAATTTAAAAAGTTGTGGCGTAATTAGACATGGATGATAGCATACAAGAGTCTCTCTTTATTCATGTTTTACAGTTGAGGTGGTTAAATGAAACAAAAGCCATTTTTAAATACAATAGATAGCCTATCTAATTAACAGCTAGCTTAGCAACTGTCAGCCAAACCCATTCAAACTCTACAGGACATTAGCGAACCCTTTTTTAATGAGCTAGCTGCCACACTACAAAAGAACAAAGAGGCTTCTTTGCTACTACCACACTACAAACATATCATTTCCATGATGGCCTTTTATGGATATTTCTAATTGATTTTTTGGAAGTTGTACTACTGAAATAAAAAACAGTTTCTCTTCTCCCTGTCAAGTAAACTCCAGTGATTTCCTGCCAAGTCATCTGCATCGTGTTTTTCGTTTTCCTTCAAACCTCCGCGGTAGGGTAGAAGAATAGAACACAACTGACCTATCAGGGCTGAGTTCCCCCCGGACTGCCGTAAGCGCATTGACCAATCACCGTCTTCAAGCATAGCTCAGCTCACGGACATTTCAGCCTGGGAGAAACATGCGTGTACTGCAGCCAGGGGTCGTTTTGTCGCTGCACAGGGGGGCGCTGTGGCTCATTCTCTGTGCAGAACCCCCGCGAACGCGCGACTCTAAACCCCCCTTTAGAAGCCTGCGCCAGCACAACACAAATGAGTGCTGTGCTGGGAGGGGTGGAGGTAGTGGTGGTGGTGGTGGGAGAGGTGGAGGTGGTGGTGGTGGTGGTGGGAGAAATAGCAGGGGTGGTAGTGGTGGTGGTGGTAGGAGAGGTAGTTCTGATGGTAGGAGAAGTAGTTGTGATGAGGACTTTAGTTGGTCTTAGAAGCCTGCGCCAGCAGGTGACTGCTGTGGTGGTGGAAGTGGTGATCACACGTAGATGATAGATCGTCTGAACAGTCATTTCCAGTAATAAAAGTAAAAAAAATGGTGCTTACATCATTCTGCAATGAAATTCTTCATATCCTCTTCCATGGGCAGTCATGGGTAAGCAGTTAGGGCGTCAGACTTGTAGCCCAAAGGTTGCAGGTTTGACTCCCGACCCTCCAGTGATATCCCCTATCCTTCTCCATGACTGAGTATACCCTGATTATGGTACAGTCCTGCGGCACTGCTTTCTTGAGGCACCATTGGGGGCTTCCCACTTGCACGGATGAGGCATACATGCAATTTCGTTGTGTGCAGTGTGCAGTGTGCAGTGAATACTTGTGTGCTGTGGAGTGCTCTGTCACAATGACAATGGGAGTTGGAGTTTCCCAGTTTGGCTTTCACTTTCACATGTCCCCTTTTTCCTTGCCCCTCCTCATTTCTTTCTTTCCCTCTATCCTCTTTCCTCTATCTCGTCTTCCCCTTCCTCTTTCTCCTCTTCCTCCTCATCCTTTCTTCTCTTCCTACTTCTCCCTAATCTCTTCCTTCTCTTAATCTATCGCTTTTTCCTTCTCCTCCTCTTTTTCCCCCTCTCCTGTTTCTCCTCTTCTTCCATATAATTCCTCTTGTCTTCCTCCTCCTCCTTCTCTTGCTCCTCTTCTGTCTTTTCCTCTACCCCTTTCTCCTCCTCCTTCTGATTTCTTCTCCTCCTCCTAATCTTCCTCCTCTTCCTCCTGTTCCTTGTTGTCTTCTTCCTTCTTGTCCTCCTTTCTTACGCCTAATCCTCCTCTTCCATCTTCTTGTCCTGCTCCTCCTCCTCCTCCTCCTCCTCCTCTTCCATCTCTTCTCTTCTGCCTCATACTCCTCTTCCATCTCCTCCTCCTCCTCCTCCTCCTCCTCTTCCTCCTCTTTTCTTCCGCCTCATCCTCCTCTTCCGTCTCCTCCCCCTCCTTTTCTTTCAGCTGGTGATTTGGCTGAGGTAGGAGCCCCTCACCCCAGAACGACTCCGCCTGTCAGCCCATCCGCTTAGTGTCACACACACACACACACACACGCACGCAACACACATGCACACGCACACACACACACACACACGCGCACACACACACATGCACACACACACGCACACACATCCCCTTAGTGTGGCACACATACACACACTCTCCGTCTCTCACAACCCCCCGCCCCAACACACACACACACACACACACACACACCACTCTCACACCCATCCGCTTAGTGTCGGAGCGTGAAGCAGCTTGTGCTCTGTGGCGAATGAAAAAGAAAAAAACGCCTCTTGTCATCAGAAAAAAAGGAAAAGAACTCACAGCCTAGCAGTGCACTCCCTCGCACACACACACACACACACACACACACACACACACACACACACACACACACACACACACACACACACACACACACACACACACACACACACACACACACACACACACGATCACACACATATCCATACACACACACACACACACACACACACATACACACACACACACACACACACACACACACACACACACACACACACACACACACACACACACTTCTTGTACATGTACCACCCCACCCCCTTTCCCAATATAAATCATCCTCCACTAACTCGAGCGCGAACGTCGGGAGGAGATAAATTGATATTTCTCCACCATTCACAAATGCCATAGACCATTAAGGAGCAGGCCACCACTACTGATGATAGGGGAAAGAGCTGGCCTACACACACACACACACACACACACACACACACACACACACACACACACACACACACACACACACACACACACACACACACACAGTCAGACACACAAACACATGCACACACACACACGCACATGTGCACACACACACACACAGAGACACACACACACACACACACACACACACACACACACACACACACACACACACACACACACACACACACACACACACACACACACACACACAGGCAGACACACGGACAAGGACACGCACATGTGCAGACATACACACATCACACACACACACACACACACACACACACACACACACACACACAGACACAGACACACACACACACACACACACACACACACACTTCTTCCATCTCTCTCTCTCTCTGATTATCTCTTTCTTTTTCTATCACACACTCACATCTCAGGAATTTAAGTGTCCTGATTTGGTATGGAGTAGGGGGGAGACACAGAGAGAGAGAGAGAGAGAGAGAGAGAGAGAGAGAGAGAGAGAGAGAGAGAGAGAGAGAGAGAGAGAGAGAGAGAGAGAGAGAGAGAGAGAGAGAGAGAGAGAGAGAGAGAGAGCAAGGGTGGAGCGAAGAAGGAGAGAAAGGGGGGGTGGGGGGTGGGTAGGCACGCACACACACACACACACACACACACACACACAAGAGAGGGAGAGAGAGAGAGAGAGAGAGAGAGAGAGAGAGAGAGAGAGAGAGAGAGAGAGAGAGAGAGAGAGAAGGAACAGAGAAGGGGGAGAAGAAAATAAGAAAAAAGAGAGCAAAAACCAGTGAAAGGGTGGAAGAGAGAGAGAGAGAGGGCGAGTGAGAGAGAGAGAGAGAGAGAGAGAGAGAGAGAGAGAGGGCGAGTGAGAGAGAGAGAGAGCAAGGAAAGGCCATTTAAAAATGTCATGGGGAATATAAAGCTGTAGTCAGCCATGTGACTCTTATAATATTGTGCGGTGATTTCTCTTTGTCTTGTGCCCAGCTCATGGGCACCGGGCCAGCTCCCTGGGAACCGTGTCATGCCGTCAGCATGACTCCACACTAGCTTGTCTCCCCCAAGTGGCGGAACAATAGCACACAGGGCCCCAGGTCAAACCACCTATGGTCCCCCCATACAGCCTGCCATGGTCACAATAAGGCCCCAACACCAATACAGGAGGGCCCTGGGCCCTGGGGCAAATGCCCTGCTTGCCCCCCCTATAGCTATGCCCCCTAACCCCTCCAACCACACACACACACACACACATGTCCAGGCAGTTTCGAGGCATTTGGGGGCCATAGACAGAGATACTTTGGTTCCGTGTCTTATTGGGAAGGGCCCCCTTCACACTAGCTGAACCCCCCCCCCCCCCCCCCCCCCCCCCCCCCCCCCCCCCCCCCCCCCCCCACACACACACACACACACACACATGTCCAGGCAGTTTCGAGGCATTTGGGGGCCATAGACAAAGAAAGACTTTGGTCCCCCTTTTTGTCCGTGTCTTATTATTGGGGAGGGGCCACCCTCAAGATCGCAGGATCTTTACACTTTTTGATCATTGGATTTGTGCATGTTTTCTTGGCTCATTCACAGTTGTCATTGCTGTCACTTTATTATATTACATTACATTGCATTTGGCAGACGATTTTTAACCAAAGCAACTTACAATAGAGGACATAATCATAGCCAACATCACTAGCAGGTACCAAATGCACAGGAAATATACAGACCAATAAGTACAGATGCAAAGAAGGTTTTTTGTTTGTTTATTTGTAAAGTGGAGTACACACACACACACACACACACACACACACACACACACACACACACACACACACACACACACACACACACACACACACACACAAACACACACACGTCATGTCAAAAATCTGGGCTAGGGCAGCTCAAGCATTAGTGTAGTACAGGGCTCCCCAAACTTTTTTTCTCTGGGGGCCACATTATTGTCCCTGACTGTGATCAGGGCCCGGGATCAATCATGTGGGCTGTATACTAGGCCGCTGCCTGTTATAGCCATAATTTATAGCACAAAATAGTCATCATTACAAGTGATATGCAAAAGTCTTCAAAAGTACTTCACATGTTTTTCAATTTGAAATAAATACTTGTAATAACCATGCAAAAATAGCAAGGAAAGGTTAGAAAAATATGGTGATTGACAGTTTATGAGTGATACAATAGAAAGGGTAGGCCTGTTTATATTACAGTGAGATGAGAAACTATCAAGACAAGAAACTTCAAGTGATTCACACCAGGTTAGTGAAAATTAAACTTAAAGCGATGGTTCGGAGTAGAATCACCCTAATGCCATTTGAACCGTGACACCCATCCACCTTTACACCCGAAGTGTTTTCTGCCGCAGGCTTACATCAACAGAGTTGCCGTGTTATTCGATGTTTATTCCGGTTAGCTTGACTCAAGCGCATATGGATACTGGGCACCGTCTCCAAACTTTCCCCACAAAAATAACATGTCATGACACCAAACTTCTGCAGTAGCACAAATATGGTCTGTACTCACGAAACGAAGCATTTGGAAGTTTGGAAATAGTCCAGGAGTTTATTATTATCAACACAAGCCGAATAGCTTCTCTGCTGCTAAAGCTGCGCCAACGTTACTTCCGTCATCTAAGACAAGCATGTAAGAGTCCTCAACGAAGCTCATAATATGCACAATGAAAAGTGAATTCAGCATCAGTATTGATAACGAAAATCCTTGTCTAATTGATAGTAGGTAAGATTTGAAATATCTTTTAAGTATTGCCTTGAAAATATAAGCCTTAATCACAATTCAGTGAAAACTTTTTTAACACTCTCGTCTGGAAGTTTGTTGAAGACTTTTACGGGCTTGTCTCATATGACGGAAGTAACGTTGGCACAGCTTTAGCAGCAGAGAAGCTATTCAGCTTGTGTTGATAATACTAAACTCCTGGACTATTTCCAAACTTCCAAATGCTTCGTTTCGTGAGTACAGACCATATTTGTGCTACTGCAGAAGTTTGGTGTAATGACATGTTATTTTTGTGGGGAAAGTTTGGAGACGGTGCCCAGTATCCATATGCGCTTGAGTCAAGCTAACCGGAATAAACATCGAATAACACGGCAACTCTGTTGATGTAAGTCTGCGGCAGAAAACACTTCGGGTGTAAAGGTGGATGGGTGTCACGGTTCAAATGGCATTAGGGTGATTCTACTCCGAACCATCGCTTTAAGGAAGGCCTGTTGATAAACAAAATACAATATTTTAAAAGTATATTTTATCATTATTTTTTTCTCTGAGGATTGCTTCTGTGGGCCAGTTCAAATGGTGAGGTACAGAGAGGTGGAGGGCCGGTCAAAGGGGCATGGCGGGCCGCTTCTGGCCCCCCGGGGCTTAGTTTGGGGACCCCCTGGTGTAGTAGATAGTCACAAAATGGGATAGTCTTGAATACAAGTACATCACGAGCCATTATCAGGGTGCCTCCCTTTCAGGTGCCCCCCCCCCCAGGCGATTGCCTAGATTGCCTGTGTGGTTGTGACTGGCCTGCGCTTGTGTTCTGCCTGCCTGAGAAGGCGAGCTGAGCCGGCATGGCACGTCTCCAGGTGCCCACCCGTTTATTTGGCCCATTTCTCATTTCTCTTCTCTGCCTTACATCAGAAGTAAAAAGGAGAGAAAGAGACACACACAAACACACACACATACACACACACATACACACACACATACACACACACACATACACATACACACACACACACACACACAAGGGAGAGAGAGAGAGAGAGAGAGAGAGAGAGAGAGAGAGAGAGAGAGAGAGAGAGAGAGAGAGAGAGAGAGAGAGAGAGAGATATGTTAGACGTGATTGAAATAGAAATGAGAGCAATTATCTGTCTGGCTACATAATATTGCATTTATTTTTTCCTGTGTTTTTGTCTGTTTATCAAAAGGGGGTGATTGTGGATGTTTGAGGACTGAAGAAGTGGAAAAACAAGTCAAGGATGGCCCCACATTCATGTCTGGCTTTGGTAGCCCCCTTAATTGAGGGGGGAATTTGTTTTCTTGTTGAACTGAGATGCAGGGAAGCCAAG
The DNA here is from genome assembly GCF_034702125.1 of Engraulis encrasicolus. NCBI lineage: Eukaryota > Metazoa > Chordata > Actinopteri > Clupeiformes > Engraulidae > Engraulis > Engraulis encrasicolus. Next base: position 26,163,367 of record NC_085879.1, read on the forward strand.
ACCTTCTCTCTCTCTCTCTCTCTCTCTCTCTCTCTCTCCCCCCCTCTCTCTCTCTCTCTCTATCCCTCTCTCTGCAGGCTTCCAAATGGGGGGAAGGCATTTGGTCGGTGACACACTGCAAGGGCTCCACTGGCACTGAGGGGAGGGCACACACAAAAAACGCCAGCTTGCACACGGTGTGTGTGTGAGTGTGTGTGCTTGTTTTGGGGGTGGGGGTGTTTGTGCGTGTGTGTGTTAGCGTGCGTGCGTGCGTGAGTGCCTGCGTGCGTGCGTGTGTGTGTGTGTGTGTGTGTGTGTGTGTGTGTTTTGTGGGCGGGGGTGTTTGTGTGACAGGGGGGAGGGGAAAAGAAGACCCCTGAGTTGTTTACCATGCTGACACACTGCTGTGGTTTATTGCCATGGCTCTGATGATGGTTAAATATTGCTGAAATGATGCTTAAATGATGATGGATGTGACATTAAAGTAATAATGAAGTAGAAATGAAATTTTAAAATATATATATACCGTATATATAGGCTAATTAAAAAAGAAAAGAAATAGATAATAAAGATACATAAAAGTATTTAAAAGTATGCAGTGCGCTATTTTTCTTCCTAAGGTTTATCAAAGAGTCATGGTAAGATTCAAACTTGTTAGTTTCACTTCCAGTAATTAGTCAACGCATAATGGAAAAAAGAATCTGAATTTCAACAGACTACAGTATCTATCAACATGAAAGTTGTCATAAAATAGAGGTACATGTTTTCTTGAATTGTACATGGTTTTACTGCACAGGAACAATCTCTTGCACCAAGGCAAGCACACACAGCACAAAGCAATCCCAACCCACTAAACCAGTGGTTCTTAACCTGGGGTGCGGGCACCCCCTGGGGGTGCGCAAGGGATTTCAGGGGGTGCACGGAATATTGTT
>NC_085879.1:26171777-26221777 GCF_034702125.1 Engraulis encrasicolus
ATATGAAACATGAGACTATCAATGGTATTGTGGAAAAATAATCATTGCCAAATATCAATATAGCTATTTTTCGCTGTATCTTAAAAGCTTTTATTCAATGAATAGAACTACCGGTGTGTGTGTGTGTGTGTGTGTGTGTGTGTGTGTGTGTGTGTGTGTGTGTGTGTGTGTGTTTAATTGTGAGTGAGTTTGTCTCTTCCTGTTTGAGTGTGTCTGTGTGCGTATGCACACACGCGTGTGTGCGTGCGTGCGTGCCTGCATACGTGCATGCTTACATGTGTGAGTGTGTGAGTGTGTGTGTGTGTGTGAGCATCCAGTCTGTGCGGGTGTGCACATTCATGCACACACACACACACACACACACACACACACACACACACACACACACACACACACACTCACACACACACATTCCGAAAAATAAATATGGAAATACTTCCCTTTGTTGTAATTGCACTCCTGTCAGCCAAGCATGGACTAAAAAATATTGATTTGAATACATTGATTTGCTCCTTCGAATTCATGTGGGGAAATGCAGCAGACCGCCAGCCAGACCAACTAACTGCAGATTCTGACAAGGGCTGAGGGGGAGTAGGAGGGTGTGGTTGTGGGGGGGTGTTCAGTTCTTCTTCAAATCTGCACCCTAATTTCAGATGCAAAGGGCATTTATTTTCACCAAAGCTCTTTGCCATAACACAGTCATGGTGTGTGCAGTGTGCACTGCACAGTGCACCGCCCTCCCATCTCGCTCATGGCTTTTTTTCTCTTATTTAACTTAAGCAACGGAAGCTCCATATTTCCCCAGGGAGTGAATTCATTAAGTGTGCTGGTATGAGGAGAAGAGCAGAGGGGAGCGGAGGAGAGGAGAGGAGAGGAGAGGAGAGAAGAGGGGAGGAGCGAAGAGGAGAGGAGAGGAGAGGAGAGGAGAGGAGAGGCGAAGGGAAGAGAGGAGTGGAGAGGAGAGAAGAGGGGAGGGGAGGGGAGGAGCGAAGAGGAGAGGAGAGGAGAGACGAAGGGAAGAGAGGAGAGGAGAGGAGAGAAGAGGAGAGGAGAGGAGAGGAGAGGAGAGGAGAGAAGAGGAGAGGAGATGAGAAGTGGGTGAATGGGTGAGTGGGCGTTCACTGGTCCACGGCCCCAGAGTCTCGTGGGCAGTGAGCCAGCCAGCTGTCTGCCACCACCAACCCCTCAGGAGGACCCCCCCCAAATATACTTCATCTACACCTCCCCCCAAATATACCTCTCCATCTACCTCCCTCCCCCGCCCCCAATATATTCTGCCCCTCTTCCAGTCAATCACCCCCATATCCCAAATATGCTGCTCCCTCCCCCTCTCCCTCTGCACCCCCCCCCCCCCCACCCCAAATATGCCCCCCCTTCCTCGCTACCCCATAACCCCCCTGCCTTCTAAACATTATTATCATTATTATTTTTAAAAAAAAAAAAAAACAGAGTGCTCTCTCGCTATTAAAAACATTTTTTTTTTACTTCCTCATTGAACACAGCAGTGCTCCTGGAGCTGCCTGTGGAGAGAGAGAGAGAGAGAGAGAGAGAGAGAGAGAGAGAGAGAGAGAGAGAGATAGAGAGAGAGAAAGAGAGAGAGAGAGAGAGAGAGAGAGAGAGAGAGAGAGAGAGAGAGAGAGAGAGAAAGAGAAAGGGACAGCCATTCAGGCCGTTCATGTGTTTTTGACAAAAAGAGGAAGCGGTGCTATTGTGAAAGAAAGGGTTTTTGTGAAAGGTTACTCGCTGAGTCATAGCAGACGGCTGGTGCCTGTCCAGACGGATGCGGTTGCCCTTACCTGCCTAATTGCTGCATCAGTCTGACTATTCCCCCTGCCAGAGGAGAGAGAGGGAGAGAGAGAGGGGGAAGCAAACAATAAAAGGAAGAGCAATAGAAAGAGGAGAATGATAGAGTAAGAGACAATGCAACAGACACACATGCAGAGAGAGAGAGAGAGAGAGAGAGAGAGAGAGAGAGAGAGAGAGAGAGAGAGAAACAGCGACGAAGAGAGAGAGGCAGACAGGAAGAAAAGGGAGAGTGAGACAGACACGGATACAAAAGATGGGAGAGAGAAGCAGAGAAAGAAAAGGAAGAGAAAGAGTGAGAGACAGAGAGGGAGGGAGCAAGACAGAGAGACAGAAAGAGACTTTCAGAGTGAGAGGCAAAGAGAGAAAGAAGAGAGAGTCAGACAGAGACTGTGCCTAATGTGACAACTGCACTTTACCATTGGACTCTATTTAAAAATATGAGGGGGTCTTGTCTTAGGTCATCCTGATTTTTCTAAGAATCCTTTACAAAATATGTACTATTTTATGTGAAGCTAAGTAACATTAAAATTACATCGAGGGCCGGATAAAACGGCCTCAAGGGCCGCAAACGGCCCTCGAGACATAGGTTCCCCACCCCTGGCATACAGGGTATGTTCCTCGTGGCCCGAACATCCAGAGGGGTCGATTCTGTCGTGGTTTATTTTCCCCCTTAGACACCGACCCATAATTTAGATGGGCCGGCCCATTGGTCCATCTTCACTATACATGGGTTCACAGTGTTTGTAAACACAATGTTGCGAGGAGGGGCAAGACACTGTCAGCCAACCACGTGACGTGAGCCACATTTTTTGACAGACAGCGGTTTCCAACAATCTGAGGTTCAGGAGTTGTGCGCAGTTAGTTTCGCGCAGTCAGGAGAAAACAAAAATGTAGAACCCATGTATAGCTAGACATCGGACTGAGCCAATGACAATAAAACAGTGGGGCTGTGTGAGTTGCTGGTCTATGCTACAAATGCCCAGGTCGATCTTTGGTCCCTGTTTGGTTCTGCTGCCTGCCTGCCTGCCTGCCTGCCTGCCTGTCTTTGTCGCAGCAGGGCTAATTATGTAGAGCAAACACACTGCAGCAGCTTTCTCCCGTCCCTTCCCTGTAACCCGGCCTGCCTGCCTCCATCTTTTTAATTTACCCCTCCCCCCCCTTTCTCATTAAGCCTACACGCCCCCACCCCCCATCACCATCATCACCACCTATCCCCAAACCCATCCTCCAATCCACCCCCACCCACTCTGCATCAGTCTCCCCCTGTCCCCACCTGCACCCATAGCTGACAACATTAAATAATTAGTCAATATTAGTGCAGGAAAGCAAAAAAAAGAAAAGAAAGAAAAGCAAGGCGTGATAATCCAAAGGGAGGCTATTATTTGCACAGTTCTGGGGCGTATAGATCATTTATATTAAAGAGGAGGTGGGATGGGGGTGTTAATGCTTTGCTTCGAAATGACTTTCAATAATCGTTTAAAAAAACTAGGGGGGATGGGCTGCAATGGGATGGTGGGTAGGGTTTTTATTGGCTGGCTCTGTTGTTCTGTTAGTTGGTTGGTTGGTGGGGGGTTGTGAAGTGGGTGGGTAAAGTGGGCGGTTGCATTCTGTGCCTCAATCTGACGGCGAGTGTGCTAATGGAGTATGTGTGTGTTTTTTTCTGTTTGTGTGCTTTGCGTAGGACTCCGGACCAGGACGGAGGAGAGTTGGAAGCCTCAAGGAGCTGACGTGGTTGTGTGACGTGACGTGGCCTGGCCTGGACGCCGACCGACACCTCTGCCACAGACGATGCCTCCTCCTCCAACGCCTCCTGGGATTGGACCGTCCCTCTGACCGTCACCTGCTGTGGAAGTACCTGGAGCCAAACAAAACATCCGCAGACAGACCAACACAGAAAGAAAAATAACTTTTTTTTGAAAAAAGGAAAAAAAGAAAAAAAAGCACACAGCACCGCTGCCAGCAAAAGCCCATCTGATGACAGCCGGGCCCATGCACTCTCGCCCCCTGCTGCCAGCCCCTGCACCCTGCACGAGGCTGTGGTGGTGATCCTCTGGCGCCACCCAGAGGACAGCTGCACGGCCCTCTGCCCCCTTGCCCCCCTCTCACCCACCACAACCATCCATTCATTTGTGTCTCCCTCCAGTCCCGTTTACCTCTCCACACCAGCACCACCAACCCCCCCAGCCCCTGAAAATGGAGCCCACAGCCGCCATCTCAGTCCTGGGGGAGGACTGCCTGCTCCCCCAGGGCCGCTCGTGCCTGGGCTGCTTCATCGACACCAAGGACGCCACCCTACCCCCGTCCTCCGACTCTTCCTCCTCCTCCTCCTCCTCCGAGCCCGGGGTGAGCCTCAAGATGGCCGGCGACCCCTGCAGCCGCGGTGCAGGAGACTACGACACCTGCCCCATCGTGGACATACACGGCATACAGTGCATGACCATGAGCGTTGCCGACGACGACGCTGGAAGCTACGGCGACCAGCTTCTCTGCTCCGACCAGCTGCTCAGCTTCCCCCTGCCCCCCTCCAAACCCTTATCAACCCATGATAAGAAGGTGGTGGGGGGCGACAGGACCACGTCGGACTGTGACAACAGCGACACGGACATTGACCAGGCCGCCAAGAACCTGAACCTGTACGAGGGCCTGCTGCTGGACAAGTGCAGCAACGGCGAGGAGGCGGAGCTTCAGCTTCTGGCCAACTCAGCGCAGGACTGGGGCTACATCGAGTCCTTCATCAGCGAGAGCAAGATGGAGCTGCTTGACCTGTGCTCCCAGAAAGAGCTGTCCGGCGTCAACCTCTTCTCCGAGGAGGACGTGGACAACTACATGTTCGACGATGACGACGACGACGATGACGACTCGACACTGAGCAGCGACGTGTGCTCGCTGAAGATCCGCTACGAGTCCTTCCAGGACAACATGCGGGAGAAGACCAACGTGCTGCAGGAGGAGACACAGTTCAACTTCTTCCCCAGCGTGCTCGTCAACAACAACGACAACTGCCCCTCGAAGAAGGAGGACGGAGGCACGACGGCGGCGAGGAGGGGCGGGGCAAAAGAGCTCCACCGAAGGACCGGAGAGGATGAAGAGGAGGATGATGATGATGAGGAGGAGGAGGATGAGGAGGAGGATGAGGAGGAGGAGGAAGAAGAAGATCTAGTCTTGTCGGATGAGGGTGATCGTAAAGTGGAGAGATGCAACAGTCCAGGGGAAGGCTGCTCCCCGGACTACAGTCCTAAAATGGATTACGTTGTGGACTCTAGTGACTCAGCTGAGGAGTCAGGAGACTACAGTGAAGATGACAGCTCCAGCTCGACCAGGTCCTCGGTGGAGATGCCCCCAGACGGCAGCGGTGGCGGCAAACCTAAGCGGCGGCCGCTGACGAAGAAGGGCAGCCGATCCTCCTCCTCCAATCACCTGAACTACGGGCTGCGCGCCAAGAGGAAAGTGCGATACAGCGAGGACTATTTGTATGACGTGGACTCTATCGAGGGCGAGAGAAACGCAGAGAAGCGGGACAAGCAGGCGCCGGGCGTAAAAAAAGAGGAGCGAGATGACGACTGGTGCCCCAAAAAGCAACGGAAGTCGTCCAACAAGAACAAAGAACCCCCGGTCATAATCAAATACATCATCATCAACAGGTTTAAGGGCGAGAAGCACATGTCGGTTAAGCTGTTCAAAACGGATCCAACAGCCACGACCGTGAGCTTAGATACAGAGGCGATGAGCAAATACGAACAGCTGGCACCACTGAAGTGTTTCTGGCAGGAGCAGGAGCGGGAGAGAGAGGAGAGGCTTAAGCAGGCTCTGGGAGATAAACCCAATGTCCATCCAAATGGCCGCCACCGGCACCGACCCTTCAATTCCAGCCCCCCTAAGAGGAAATACAAGTTTGCAAACAGATTTAGGATTCAGAGGATTCATGCTACTGTGGAGCAGTCTCCAAACAGGCAGGGTTCCTCTGTTGCCTCTGTGACTGAGGAAGGCAGCAGTAGTAGTGGCACCAAAGATGGCAGCGTACAGCCCACAGGAAGACCGTTACCACCAGTTCCCGCGCTAGGTCTCGCCCTTGCCTTAGACAATGGCGGTGATGTCACACACACACACATCGCCGCCGCCGCCGCACGGCCACGGAAGAGCCGATTGCAGCAGCAGAAAGAAGAAAAACTGCTCGGGTGTGACAAAGTCGTGCGGCTCCGCAAATTCAAAAGCGAGGCCAGGCTGAGGAGCGAGAAATTAGAGGAGGCAGTGCAGAGGGCTGCAGAGGGGACCGTGACGAGCTCAGCCTCTCCACAACAGCAGCATCAGCATCATCATCATCATCATCATCAGCAGCAGCAGCAGCAGCAGCAGCAGCATATTGCCAACTCCTGCACTCACACTGAAGGGGCAGAGTTATCCCCCACACAGGCCACTCACACACTGCTGGATAATCAGTCTACGGATGCAGCCGTTGTGTTTGCCATGGCATCCGGCAAACCCACAACCTCTGAGCCAGTGGGAGACGATGGCGTCTCCGTCATCCCTGGAGGCTACCTCCAGACGCTCCTGGACGGTTCAGACTCGTCCAGCAATGCCAGCGCTATCAGTTACTACCCTCAGCAGAATCCTCAGCCTCAGCAGCAGCAGCAGCAGCAGTATGCGCCGCTGGGCCTGACGATTGAGGACAAGCAGTTCTCCTCACTACAGATGGCACAGAGCTGCGTCCTCTCCCCGCCCTCAGAGTCCGAGCTCCAGCAGTCACCCCAGTTCGTCTCACTACAGATGGCACAGAGCTGCGTCCTCTCCCCGCCCTCAGAGTCAGAGCTCCAGCAGTCGCCCCAGAACTGCACCAACTTCACCCAGATGTGGCACTCGCAGCTCTGCCACAACCAGCAGTTCGGCACAGACATTTCCGGGGCACCACCACCACCACCATCCTCAACCAACACCATCCAGGCCTACCCGAAGACCACCACCGCCATGCCCATACAGATACCCATGTCCGCAGAAGATATGGCCATGGCCGGCTACACTCAGGTGAACCTGGAGGGCAACAACTCCAGAGTGCTGTACGAAAAGAACTACCTGCCCGAGCAGGTGATGCAGCAGGGGGCAGCGGACGGCGACTACCAGGTGGCGTTCATAGACGCCGGGCAGCTGCAGTTCCAGCGTGGCACCCTCAACACAGACCACGGGCGGCTTACCAGCTTTGACTCCATGGGCTCGCTCTCCGTGGCCTCGAGCAGTTACAGTAGTATGAGCGTGAAGTCGTGCGAGAAGGAAGGGGGCGAGGAGGATGGCAATGGTGTTGGCGCAGGTGGTTGTGCTGCAGGTGGAGGAAGTGGTGGAGGAGGTGGTGGTGGTGGTGGTGGGGAGACCTTTCTGGCCCACTGCAGCCCCAAGGTGCTGGTTCAGCAGAGCCTGGAAGCCATCACGCCCCTGAGGGAGTCCACGGATCTGCTGGACATCTCCAACTTCACCCCGGACAAGTTCCGCCACTCGTCCCTGTCCGAGCTGTCCCCGCCGGAGACGCCCAACCTGTCCCCCCAGGTCAAGGGCAGAGAGATGAAGATCATCGGGGGCGGCAAGGCCCTAAACTACCAGGACGTCGTCGTCAGCGATGACATGACCTGGAACTGTAACATGATGGAGCAGGTGACAGAACATGTGAATGTGGCCCCCTATGCAACTGGGGACAACCACCAGTTTCAGATGCACGTCTATAATAACAACAACACGAATTGCGCTGGCGTAGGCGTCCTAGACAGCAAGGACGTAGTACCTGTCAATTACGAAGTGCAGGCAGCTGAGGCTGCAGCTTGTGGGGCTGGGAAAGGCACAAAGTCGAAGAAGAGAAACGGCGGCAAACAGGCGGGCGGAGAGGGAGGCAAAAAGCCCCGCGCGCCTAAAGTCCCCAAAGGAGACAAGGCCAAGGCGCCGCGCCAGAACTCGCGCTCATCCAAAAAGCTCAAAGCCCACCTTGAGGAGAAGGCGGGGAAAGGGAAAGCAGACGCAGGTGCGGCCAATGACGTAGCAGCAGAGGGAGAGTGCCCTCCGGGCATGAACTGGCCGGACGCAAACGGTCATGGCGGCAACATCGACGACCAGCGCGAGTTCGAGGAGCCCTCCAACATTCTGTCCAACATCGTGTCCGGCATGGCGGAGGTCCAGCGGTTCATGATGGCCTCCATCGAACCCCTCTGGGGATCCCCCGTCGCCAACGCCAACGTGTGTCTCGCCCCCGACGCCAACAGCCTCAAGCTCAAGACGCTCAAGATCCTGGCCGGCACGACCCCCGACCCTAAAAAGAAAGGAGGCGCAGCCGGAGCTGGGTCCGCCAAGGGTGGCAGGAAAGGTGCAGGCAAGGGAGCCAAAAACCAGGCGGCCAAATTTAACCCCTTCTTTCCCCAGCTGGCACTGGGCTGCAACATGTTCGACAAGCCCAACCTCTGCATACCCGGCATCAACGGGCCCGCGCACAAAAAGATGTACCGCCACAAAACGAGTGCAAAGTTCCCCCGGATCGAAACCATAAAGGGGGGGAAGAGAGCGGCGGAGCGAGAGCCCAATAAGGACATGGCACTGATGACCTCTTTTGAGAAACTGAGGTAATGTTTTGTAAAACTAGCTGCTGATGCTCACCCCTGCCCTCTTCTCACTCACTCCTCCTCCCTGCTTTTTGCTCAAGCCTCCTCCCCTCTGATCCCCAGACGTACCTGCACAGACTCAATAACAGAGTTGCATGGATAAACTACACTACCCACAATCCTCCTTTCCTTGTCGCCCCCTTTTTTTCTGTTTCGTTTGCCCCTGAAAAGGATGCATATCTTGCATGACAAACTTATTTGTACTTGCAAACTACCTATTGTGTGCTTGTGTTGAAGCTTGATTGAAATTTAAAATTTTACCATGGCTGCATTTTCTTCTTGCTTTTGCTGTTTTTCTCCCTTTGCCGTTTTATTATATTATTGTTCGTATTATTGTTGGTCTGGGGGGTAAAATAGCCCTCTGAGAAATACTGTTTCTTTTTTTGAGACACGTCCACTTTTGTTCTGTTATGTTTCCTTAAAAAAAAAAGCAAACCCTGCTGTCTGCTGCCCTCAATACCGTACATTGCAAAATAAAAGGAAATCTTTGCAAGTGTGTTTTTCTAATTTCAAAGTAAAAAGCATTTAGTCAATCTTAATATAAGTAAAATTCATCAAATAACAAGTACTTTTGAACTCAAGTTTTAGACTATTTAGACTTGTTTTGGGAACAATTTTTTCTTGGTTAGTTTGTAACAAATAAAAAAAATAACAAAAAAAATACTTGCCCCATGGAGAAATGTCTTCATGTCTGAATTTTCTTAGTTCTAACAGAATACAACATCTCTGATACAGTTAGTTTCAGTTCTAAGTTCTAGTTTAAAAGTACAGTTATTAGGTGACTTGTTTCTTATATTAAGTTTGACTAGATGTTTTTACTTGAAACTAGAAAACTAAGCTTGTTTTTTTTTTTGCAGTGTAACAACAGTATCTTCCTATCTTAAAACATGTAGCTATTTGAAAAAAAAGAACAGCAACAACCAGACTCGTTAAGTGAAATGTTCGCTCCACATCTTGTTTTGTTTTGTATGCAGAAAATGGATACCCCCTTCTTGCCGCCTCCCCCTTACTGCCTGGCTCAAAGCACGGTGGGAAGGTTCGTAAAAAAATGCATAATGGGACCATCTCATATTGATGACATATCAGAAAAAAACATTGTGTCTTAAGTTTTTATTTTATTTTATGACTGTTGGAATGGTTTAATTACTTTGCGTTTGGTATTATAACCTTACGTGCTTTTTGTTGTTCTTTTCAAATTCTTAAAAAGAAAACTGATGTCTTAAAAAGTGTATTTGGTCAGTTGATTTCTTCAAGTCCTGAATTTTGTTCTCAGTATCAATGTATAGAAATGCACTATTTGCATATAAGGAGAAAACTACTGACTTCTACAAGTTAATGTGCCAAATGTAAACTTGCTGTGTAAATCTTTCTAATGACCAATATAAACATTAAGGGATTTTTCATCTATACTTTGTGTCAGAATGAAGGGAAAAAAAGAAACTTTATTATATTGGCACCCTTTTGGAGAGCTGAACATTCCGCCGTTTTGTCAGTGGTTTAATCCTCTTTTTGATTTTGCCCCTCGTTGATAGAAATGCACCTGCAGCTGACAGTGGTACACACACCACACAACCAAAAACACATCCCCCCCTCTGGACGTTCATTGTCACCACACTGTTTGCCAAATTTAATTTTACCTCAGTGTGATGGTGGCTTTGTGACTGCGAAATGGAAAGCTGATTGAAGACTCAACATAGACGGGAGAACAACTCTAGCCCGTACCTGTGTTTCTGCCCTGGCAGAGAAGGCAGGCTCTCATCTGAAAGGGACGGTGATGCCAAATCACCATTAACAATGAACTACGGACAATCTGTGGAGACATACCCAAACATCTGTTGCAAAAAAAGAAAAGATGGATTCGTTTAAATGGCTGCTGGTCCGGATGTGCTGATACAAAAACAGTAAAATTACATTCCTGGCGTCTGTTCCTCAGCTTGGCTTTTTGTGCTAATAAGGGTCTCTGCCATAATTCGCAGCACACCTGTCATGCTCAGCATCTGACACGGAGCCAGAGACCTAACCCATTTCATTTCCCTGTGTTATTTCATTTCTTTTATTCCCAGAGTTATTCATGGTATTTATGCCTAAGACAGTGCAGCGCATCTCATAAACAATACTTACTCGATAGAAGGGATCCCACAACGGATTCAGCCCTTGGTTGCTTAAAACTTTTTCTTTGGAGTGTGTGGCATGGGTAACAGGGTGAGCTTGCACAGCTCTGAATGAAAATTAGACTTTGTACACACCATGAGGACAGTGAGTGTATGTTAAAACATGAACTTTTTTTTTTCTTCATTGTTTTTTTTCATGCACAGTTGATGTTGCATCTGTGGACTGTGCCAAACTGGGATCTATAGGAATGCATTTTACAATTTATAATCATTACCTTGATCAAACACTGTTCTTTCGAAAACTGAAATTGAGTTTTTAAAATTTTTGCTTGCTCATTAATGCATGTTTTTTTTAAAAGGTTGTTTCGTTTCCTCAACAAATAGAATGAGGGGGGAAAGCAAAAAAAAAAAAAGATGCATGACGTTCAACACAGCTTTGGGTTTTTCACTGTTTTTTGGGGTGTGTGGGTGTTGGGTGTGTTTTGCTGTAAATTGTAATCATACTTGTTTTTTGCCTTTTTGCTCTCACTGAAAAGCATGTTAATTCTCTGGCTTCTGTTTCGCTCATGTGCACAAACCTCTCTTTCTTTCTGGACTGGCAGCATCTTTTGACACACGCTTCATTTGTGCATTGCACTCTCTCTCTCACTCTCTCTCTCTCTCTCTCACACACACACACACACACACACACACACACACACACACACACACACACACACACACACACACACACACACACACACACACACACACACACACACATATACACAAATACACACACATACAGTACACAAACATACACAGAAACTTGCATTGCAGACACACAGACACAGAGAGATACACGCACACATTGTCATATACATTGTTTTATTTATATTATAGTACGCATTTGTGTTTATGTTATGGATGGCCTAGGATAGGTGGCCTGAGAGGCCTGTTACAAACAAAGAGGGGGAGGTAGACCGCATAATGTGTGAGCATTGGATCTCTCCCTCTACCTTTCAATCTCTCTCTCTCTCTCTCTCTCTCTCTCTCTCCCTCTCTCCCTCTCTTTCTCTCTCTCCCTCTCTTTCTCTCTCTATGTGTTAGGCCATGTCTGCGAATCAGGAGAGGCCGTGGAAAGGAACCCCGCACATGGGCCTCCGGGCCCCCTTGTCTGCCTTCTCTCATGTCTGCCTATGGTCGACTGAATGTACTATTACGAGTTTTTTGTAGTGTACCACTGTTGAGCTGCCTCCTCCAAATGGTGCTAAGAATGCAAACTGAAAACTCTCGTCCCCCTCTCCCCCTCTCCAATAGAAGATGAAATATACATAGGAACTACAGATGAGAGAGATGAAAAAAAATATCGAATCCTCTTCATGAATGTATATGATATTGTTATATTATGTTTGATGTATTCATGCCATGATTATTTGACATTGATCGGAATTACTTTATTGTTCTTTTTTTTTTTGCATTTTCCGTTGAAAAGAATATTGAGCTTTATAAATATTGTCTAGAGTTGTTAACAGAGGGATTCTTAATGAGCTCTTGACATTACAAAATATTGTATATTTTTCTGTGTGCCAATTTGTAACATATTTTGTAAGTGTCTATTTTTCTTAGAAAGTGCAGTGAAGTATTTGTGTGTGTGTGTGTGTGTGTGTGTGTGTGTGTGTGTGTGTGTGTGTGTGTGTGTGTGTGTGTGTGTGTGTGTGTGTGTGTGTGTGTGTGTGTGTGTACGCGTGTGTGTGTGTGTGCGCGTGCGCGTGTGTATGTGTGTGTGTGTGCGTGCGTGTGTGTGTGTGTGTGTCAGCTTATGTCAATGTATGTATGTATGTTTGTACTTGTGTGTGGCTGTGCGTGTGAATGTGTGTCTGTTTGTTTGTGTGTGAGAGTTACCTTTTTTGGGCCGAGGTAGGCTGTAAAAAGGATATACAATGACAAGTTTCTGGTTTTAAAAACCAAAATATAAAGTGATTACAGGACAGAAAAAAGAAACAAAAAACTAAAACAAATTTTGTCTGGAGTTTTGTAATAAGACTTTGATCTTGTCGTGAGAGTGTGTGTTGTGTTACTGTGAAAACCAGAAATAAGGAAACAAACTAAAAAAAATCATGGAGGGAAAAAATGACATAAATTTGTGATCTATAGCTGTTTTATAGATTTTCATGTAAATTATTCTAGTATTATTTTGTTTTTTGTTGTAACTGTTGCAAAGGTTTTAAATATTTGTGATCAAGCCTGTATGGTGATAATGTAATATTGGTAACTTGCTGAGTTTTGTAATAATGTTTATGGAATAAATATACAAATTAAAAATGAGATTTTGAATGCTATAACCTTTGCGTTCCACCTTGGCATTTCTTTACATCCTCAGCCCTTGACATTTAGGCTGATTATACTGTATTATACACAGACTCATTAGGAAATACCTGTGCCTGTTTATCAAAGGTTTAGCCGCTGTATGAAATCAACGGTTTGAACTAGGGGTGTAAATAATAATCAAAATATATCGGCCGACGATTTAATCGAATCACATCACATCGTCAGGCATTCTTAAGTATCGAAAATAATCAAATCGCTGGCCCCTGTCCAATGCCCTATCTCCATAACATAATAGAGGTCGAAAATTAATTGAAAAGAATCGAATCGTATCGTATTGTGGGGAATTCTTCTGCAGGCCTATCGAAAATAATCAAATCTTTGCTTTAAGAAATCGGTACACTCCACACCTATCCGTATTTGTCTCATCATGCGTAGACTATAAATTGGTCGTCATCTTAGTGTTGTGACGTTCGCGAACGAGACGATTCTTTTGAACGGCTCCCAGAAGTGAACGATGGGAACCAGATCACAGCTGGGAGAGCCACTCTACCGCCTTTTCGTTCATTTTTCATTCATTTTAAGCACGTGACCTTGACGCGAGTACTTTGATTAAGGGAAAAAACACAGTTGTCTTCCTTAAAGAGTGGCAGAAACGGTATTTAGAAGCAGGAGGATAATCATAAACACTTGGGTGTTTCCTTTGCCTTAAGACATGTAAAAGTTTTTATCTTTTACCTGACATGTTTCGACGGTGTTCCTTCCGTCTTCATCAGAGGGTCACTGTGATGTTGATGAGTGACGTGCTTTAAAAACAGCTGATGTTGTTGTGGAGGTGTGACCTCCCTGCCAATAATGACAGGTTGGTCACACCTCCTGCTGTTAGAGTTGTCCTCTTAGGATGGTGGTCCAGGTGTGTGAGAGCATGTATGCCCCCTCATCCCTGTTCATGGTCCACAACAACATCAGCTGTTTTTAAAGCACGTCACTCATCAACATCACAGTGACCCTCTGATGAAGACGGAAGTAACACCGTCGAAACATGTCAGGTAAAAGATAAAAACTTTTACATGTCTTAAGGCAAAAGAAACACCTAAGTGTTTAAGTTAAACAGTTAGACATAATGAACTTAATACATAGGAGATAATCAGTTGTTTGGACAAAATGACCTAGAGGTGGAGTCAAAATATTAAATTTTAAGTACTGAATAAACCATTTTAAAAGAGCCAAAAGAGCCAGTTTTTTGAACGGCTCCTTGAAAGGAATTTGCCACTATGATTGGGATCCCGTCAAAGAGCCATAAATCCCATCTCTACTTTAGCCTATCTGGTCTTCATAATTTCCAGCTGTCTGGAAAACATGTTAGCAAGCCCGGCAAGTAGCTTGTAGGCCTATGGGTTTACCATCTCTTCATACTAATTTCAGCCGTGCAGAGGGTCTTGTAATGCCATCCAAAATGAGGTCCCCAGAGGGCACAGACTAGTATAGGACACCTGTGCCAGTCTTCGCCTTTGGCGGGATGTAAAAAGACACCGGGCTACAGGTCTTAGTATTCAGACACGTAAAGCCTGCTGCATGGCATGCCATGTCTAAATCCTGCTTGTCCCGGGGGAAATCTGTGTGAAATGTCAGTGTCTGACCCGTGAATGCATGAGAGAGAGAAGGGAGGGAGTGGGTTATGTTATGGATACTGTAGAGATGAACCAGATAGGCTGGTAGTGGGGGAGTACCACCATCAGGGAAAGCACAGTAAACAACATACATTTTAACTGCATGTAGGCCTACTACAACTGTGCTCTAGGCAGACTGTTGTTTGTTTGGCAAGAGTAATCTTACCTGCCTCTTGCCAGAAGAATTTAGTTTAGGGTTAATTGAAGGGATTTTTTCCTCACCCCTGTTGCCACCAGGGGTCACATCTGAGTGACCTGATCCTTGTGCCACTTGTTTTTTGGTCTAAACTTCCAGATTCTTGTGGATTCTATGCCATTTTGATATTTTATATATTGCTATTACTACTTTATACTTATACCCTCTGCCTTCACTTGTCCTCTGATTCAACCATATTATATTTATTTCAGCTTTATTTTCTTTTCTTTTTTATGTCTTATCTATTTTTATCTTTTACTTTACTTTGTTATTTTTGTTTTAACAGTTGTTATTATTATTAGTAGTAGTAGTTCCACCAAGCTCTGGCATTTCACTGAGCTCCACACATCCACACATCATCTAGGATCACACTTATGGGAATGGAATAATAATTTGGCAATGGGGATCGAGTGACTACCTGTGACATGGTGGCGGAGAAGCGACTGTTTGGGTAATCCATATGAAGAAGGCAACATTGTATGATATTATGATGTCTGCCCTAAATTTACAGTGTTGTGTAGAGAACTCATAAAACCAGGACAGTTTTATTTGGATGCAGAATGTTTGAGCCACTTCTTGAGACCATGATCCTAAACCATCCAACAAACCATCGATCCAACAATTCCAACAATTTGTATACAGAAATAGCAAGTACATAGAAGCAAATAGAAAACCAGGGACAATACTGCGAAAGCTTTGATAGGATTTGAATGGCTTACCACAAATAAAAAAGGATGCTCTTGGACAAAGACATCAGACAGCAGAGGACACCCCGGTTGATTAAACCCCAGAACGCAAGGTGGCTCTGTGGTCACTTTTCTTGGCTACGGTCAACTGACGTACATCCTGTTTCCGCTCCTAGTTCACTGTAAGAGAAAATGGAACCTTGAAACCAAACACAATTTTCGAAGACAAAAGGAAAAAAAGAATCATCACAACATCACGACCAAGACACACATTTCCATCAGGTAAATTCAAAATGAGCAGTGGTTCGGTGTTAACAATATAGGTGTGTCTTGTGTTGTAAAGTGTGTCTATAGTTATGGTTCAAGGTAATGTTAGCTATCACAACAGCTCACTGCAAAGTAAACTGATTAGCTGTGTCGTTTTATTAAACGGCTAACTTGACTTAGGTATTTTCAAGTCTATTCAGCATAACTGCCACAGCCACCAACAAACGCATACCAATGAAAACGGGTGTTTGTTGTTGTCCCATGTACACCCAACATACCTGACATTATAAACTAGACAGTATCTGAAAATAGCATTAGTTTAGGCCAAGATCCTCGTTAGCAATGGTATGAAACATTAGCCTACAGACTGCTAGCGTTGACAAGATGATCAAAGATCCATTTGCCACCCTTATATACCAATCGTAGTTGGTAATTGAAATCGATTGCACTCATTTAATGAGTGTCCCCATTTCCAACTATAAACATAGATACGGACTTAGCTGTCAGGTCGATAATTCTGGCCAGTGTCTGTTGTGATTTGCGTACGTGACATTGTGTTGGACTAGCCTTTGGTTAGCTAAACACCAAAACATCGACTCTGGTTGTTGACAAAGCTTATGTGAAACATATTGTTGCTTATATTTTCTTAGTTCTTCTATAAGCTCTATACATGCACTTGCAGTAATTTGTAACCATGTTTTGTAATTAAATTGTTAACTTTTACTGACTGTCTTAATTTAATTGGATTAAGTTAGCTGGCTAATACCTACTGTAAGTATCACTGGTAAGCTGCAAAAGCAAGGTGCTAGCTAGCTTGAAGGTACTTGCTATTTTAGCTTGCGATGCCATTTTGTTTTTCTTAACGTTAATTTACACTAACCTGAACACAGGCCACCCACCAAAGCGTACCTTTACCTTGATTTAGCTGCTAGTAGTTTGCAATTTTGAAAGACACGTTTTGTGTATCACATTTAATGTCACCGTAATGGTGTGTCTGATCAATGGTTGCTTAAACCTATCTTAATTTGCCAGCTACCCAACTTGCCAAGCTAGCTCGTTGGCTAATAACAGTTAGATGTCCGAGCTGGCTGACGTTAGCTGGATGTTCACAATTTACCATTAGAGCAGTAGGATAAGGATGACGCAGTTTGGTCATTTTCCTTTAGCCCTTCTATTAGCCGAATCGTTGCACATTTTATGATTGGATGAACGAGCACAAGTATGAATTTCCACGCAATATTTGTTTCCATGAATCGGAAACAGATGGCATGATTGCTGCTGTTATGACGTTAGCAAATATTAGCGGTCAGCCATCATAAATCACTTGGTAGATCAGGTGTGTTTCTATCGTCTGCTGTCTTGGGTCGTCTTTGAAATCCAAATGCAGGACCATAACATATCAGAACCGTTATTGTTTTGGAAATAGTTGCCTGTTCAAAAAAGGCCCAAACTCAAACGTCCACCCAAATCTCTCCCTTTTAAGTTTATAACATATGTTGTTAATTTTACAGCTGGTCGTGAAACCTGTTGTGGTGGGCGAGTATGGAAGGTTCGGACAATGCAGAGCAAGGTGGTGGCAGCGACCAGTCGGACTCTCAACGGAGACGTCAGTTGGCACGCCTCGACAGGGAGGAGGCCTTCTACCAGTTTGTAAACAACCTCAGCGAGGAGGACTATAGATTGATGAGGGACAACAATCTTCTCGGCAACCCTGGTAAGACTCGTTTACACTTATTTGCCGCTCATTCACTCAATGGTTCTTCCTACAACAAAGTTTACTCTTGCACATGGTTGGCCTATAATGTGAAAGACATTTTGCCTCTGTTAATCTAAAGTAGGAGACATATTCATTCCCTTGCCACTAAGTGTGTGTGTATGTCCACCAAAATTGCAGTATTCTCACAAAGATTGCTGTATGATGGTGGCATTATTTGAGTGTGTGTGTGTGTGTGTGTGTGTGTGTGTGTGTGTGTGTGTGTGTGTGTGTGTGTGTGTGTGTGTGTGTGTGTGTGTGTGTGTGTGTGTGTGTGCGTGCGTGCGCTGCATTCTCACAAATATTACAGTATGAAGGTGGCATTATTTGTGTGTGTGTGTGTGTGTGAGAGAGAGAGAGAGAGAGAGAGAGAGAGAGAGAGAGAGAGAGAGAGAGAGAGAGAGAGTGTGTGTGTGAGAGAGAGAGATTTTTGGCAATGTCTTCATCAATATCTTAATTTGAACTGCGCATAGGAAACACAATTTTAAATCCTCTGTGCTAACACACCTGTTACAGTACATACATTTTTGACAACTAAGTACACTTTGATAGCCTGACAACAAGCCAGACTAAATGTGAGATTAAATGTGAATATAGTCTGGCCCCGATCAATCAGACATTGGAAGATTATTGATGGGAACAACCCGTTGTTTTTCACACTGTGTCTGTGCCTATTGGCCAAAACTTTGTCGTCACTCCCTGAATACCCTGTCCAATTGTCATCCAAAGATTCAAAACAAATGTCCTGTGTTGTGATTGGTTTGCCAGATTCAGGTAATGTCGTGTTTGTCCCTGCATATTTCACTGCTCTCTGCTCTTGCGATCACTGAGGTGTTGTTTCACTGGGATTTGGTACCGTGAAAGGTGATCTCAGTGTTCACCGACATATCTTTCTGTCTTATTTCCCAATGTCAGCTTATGAGAGAGGAAAAGAAAAACGGAATTCCCTTTATCACTATGCATTGCAAAATTCAAAGAGATATGGCATTCAACTGAAATTGATGGGGACTTTGTTCTTCTGAGTTGTGTTATGGCTACACAGTGTCTCATATCTCCTGTGCATATCCAGTATGCTAAGTTGCATGAATCTGTCAGGTCACAACAGAGATTTTGTGTGCCATAACCACAGAACAAAATTCCCCTTGTTGCAATTTCATATCAATTAGGTCTAGGATATGGCTCATGTATGGGGATATATTATTTATAGGGGCACCAGGTAGAATTAAAAGTTTCATTAATCACGGTCCCGAGTCAGCCGATGCTTATGCGAGTCTTTAGTAAGTGAACGATGGCTCTCGTGATCACTTCCACGATCCGCTGTCAGAAAACCCCACTTTTGGCAGCGGTCCGGGGGAGTGTTGTGGGAAACGCTTTGATTTGAAATCATCGCTTTACATACCATATTCAGATTTGTATCAACTGCAACATGGAATAAGAAGAATTTCCTTGTGCATGCCCATACAGACAATTTGGTGAACGCTTGGGGGCAAGTTGGATTCAGGAGTTTGTTGGTTTCGGCAGCTTTTGTCCGTCCCGTTAGCAACATTGGTGTTTGGGGGGGGGCAGGAACAGGTTTGTGAGCATGTACACTGATGACATCTTTCATGACATGATTAATGACAGAGTTTTAACCACTAAGAATTATACATCCTGTACATGGAATTAATTAAACGGTGAGTGTCTGGCAGTAGCCTGTGAAATCGTTGTTTTGGTTATTGCAACAACACTGTTCAGTCTGACACTATATGTAAAGCAAATATAATTTTTTTGTCGTAGTCATAAGTCTTAGTGTGAATGGGATCTTCAGAGTATTTTGAGTATTTTTCATCACCATACGTTGAGTGGTGTTTTCTCACCTGTTTCTGAACAGGGGTGCAGTTCTCGAAACCATAGTTGCTAACTACGTTAGCTACTGTGTTGTTTGCAATGCACTTTCCCATTGGCAACTACCCAAGTTGCTATGGCTAACAACTACACTTTCGAGAAGCACACCACAGAGGCGGAGAGGCTCAGGTTCAGTTGGGTGGGGACAGCAGTGCCAGAAACGCACATTATGTGCAGCCACGTGCGTTCATTTGGCCAATCAACTTCCTCTGATAGCACTCCTCATGATCTGTGCCGATGACAAATTCTAGATATACAGTGAGGCCAAAGAGATTTAAAAGTGACAACAACATCTATACATACATTCTATACAGTGAGGCAAAGACAAATTAAAATGACAACAACGTCTAAGCTTATATTCTAAACTAAGAGCAAATGTGCGTGACGGACTGGCTTGTTGTTGACTGGTCTGACACTCTCATTTCTATCTCCGGTCTCGTCTTGGGCTGGTGCTTGTATATGCAGAACATACAATACATGTAAAGCTGAAAACTGTCTGAAGATCCGACCCACCCCCCCCCCCCCCCCCCCCCCCCCCCCCCCCCCCACCCCACACACACACACACGTGTGCCGACACACACACACACACACACACTCCCTCTCTGTCCCGGCACAGTGGAATGGGAAGCAATCAGGGCTCTAAATGAACACCAGCCAACTGGCCAAATGCTGGTGAAATTTCAGTTTGGCTGCTTGAAAAGACCAACTTACTAGCCACTTTGACCCGTTAGTGACTGTGTGTTTACTGTAGCCAGTAAGATTAACATCTACTAACCATTTTGGCTGGTGATGAATAAATGTTAATTTAGAGCCCTGGATCCAATGTTATTTTGGAACGTAGCGTTCCCCGTGACTGAACTTCAAGCAATGATGTGAGTGGCCTGTCCTGATAAGTGACAGCACTGATTGCATTTTTTGTTTAGTTTTTTTGCCCCTCACTGCAAGGTTGGTAACACACTGCAAGATTGGGGATGATGTTTACAATGGTGAAACTGAAGACATGTTTCCACACCTGTGGACAATAAAGAATCAAATCACGTTACCCAACATTTACATTGTTGCACACAGATTAAAAAAACCCAAAAGTTTTTCAATTGAAGTCTGGCCCGTTAGTCCGTCCTCATACTCTGCGCTCTAAAGTGGCCCAATGTTGTGGTGGTATTTGTGATGTGGATGGACTTTTGTGGATCCCGACAATGCATACACAATCATGCGTGTTTCTCTGTTATCCAATTATTATTTAATCAATCCCTGGGGATCTTAAGTCTAATGTCTCTGCTATGTATGCACTGTGTTTGAATCAAACCAGGATCAGTTATTCAAAAGGGTTTAGTTATAAGCAACCGTACTTGCTTAAAGGGGTATGCCACTATTTTGGGGCTGAATATAGTTAAAATTGTTGGCCAGGGTTTTTAAAGGTGGTTAGGTGTCTTGTTTTTCATGTTAAGAGTTGTCTTGCTTTAAGACAAGTTAAAAGAGGGAATATGTAGCTAAGCTAGTGAAAGTCAATGCATCACTGTAGCATACACACATGCTACAGTGATGCATTGACATTATTAGACGATTTACCTCTTAACTTAACCTGGTTTACTCCTGAACCAGCTTTGTAGTATTGGCCGCTGCAGTAGCTTGAAGAAGTCCAGTTGTTTATAACTAAAACCCTTTCAGATAACAGGGCCAGGAAGACTGAGGAATCCAAACGGCCACTAGGATGAGTTCTAACATGGCGGTGTGTTTTGTCTACCTGTGTGCCCAGGTGAGATCACAGAGGAGGAGCTGCTGACCCGGTTGCAGCAGGTGAAGGATGGCGGGCCGCGGCCGGCAACAGGCACCGCCCCGAACGGTGCCAGCGCCAGTGCCAGTCCCAGTGACAGCCCCAGTGCCAGCACCAGCGATGGCGGCGTCGGCAGCAGTGATGAACGCAGGCCAGAGGCCGCTGGTGAGGAGCTCTACCCATCTATGTGAAATGGATTGACTGTTATGGACTTGTATGTCATGTCATTATAGATATTACTTGATTGTTAGGCTGTATTGGGAACAGTCGTGTTATTGACCCGTCAGTAGAAACTACATTTTGGCGAAGTCAACAGAAATAATATCGTCATCATCTGGCATTTTTATTTGAAAAGCTTTGTAACCCCCGCCTCTGATGCAAATTAGGGATGTGCATTTCTGCCAAAAACACTATTCGAAATTCGATGGCCACTATTCGAATGTTATTCGAAATTCGAAAAAAAAAAAAAAAAAAAAAAAGATGTGCGTTTGCTGACTGAGGGACTCCCACCGTCATCCCTTGAAACATGTAGCCTAAATTCCGCCGACGTATCATAAAGAGTTCAATACTTATTTACAGTGGCCTTCCATCTACAGCACCAGGGGGGAGCAATAGCTAGAAAATGCTGTCGAGTGTACACCTCTGAACGTCCAGCAGCACGTTCACTGGAAGAGGTCTGTGCGTCCGTGACGAGAAATATTTATCATTGCCTTCCCCTCCTTCCATAGAGTTCTTCAGCGGAAGCGGAAGCATGTAGTAGATTGTAGTCTTTCATGTTAGCATTTAAGGACGTCCTGGTTCCTATCGGCTTCCGGCCTCCATTGGGAATGAATAGGGGTAAATTTCAAATAAGCTCCGAGAGCAAGCACGCGCTTAGCGAACCCCCGCAAACTGTCGAGGGTGTTAAAAATAGGCTGTAGGTATGACATGGTTGATCATTTTGTGTCAAACTTCGACATAAATACGATGTTGCGTCCATATGCTAAACCCGGAAGCTTTTGGCGACTACAGAAACGGCGCCAGTATCTAACGGCATGTACGTGCGGAAGGTTGTACCCATGGCAACCAAAGGAAAGTATGTAGTTCGGAAGTTTTAATGATCAGAAAGGGGTTAGCAATATTGAATTATAATCGTCATGATTTAACATGTGAATACACCAACATGATGATACGATCCGTTCCACTAATGAGAAAGGGATGCGGGGACACGCTAATGTTCGTTGTTGCCGTGCAACTTATATTTTTGCCAAACCTGAATCTCTATGGCGTTTTGCAATGTAAAAAATCGCCAGGGAACCGGTAGTCCAAACGCCGCATACAAGTTGACGTCAACGCTGAAGAGCTCTATTCTCGTGGCACGGCAAACTGAACAGTTGTTCGCTAGCTGCATTAGAACTAGTTAGCATTTGACATTGTTGACAGACAGTATCCCGATTCACACGGCTACAGGGGTGGCTTTTACAAAGTTTGTTTCACAAATCCGAAGCAACGCCATATGAAACAACCCCCAAACAGTTGCAGATTATAGTGAAGTGAGCCAAATAAAATTGCCTCAGCTAAGAGTACTCAGCTAGCTTACTTCGTTTGTTAGCTTATCATTATTAGCGTTTTACCTGTTTTGAAATAACCTGCCATTGTTGACACTGACAATGGCTAACAGCGTACCTTGCAGATGTTTACGATGGTCAAATCAGACATTGATGTGACATTATTCCCGAACAGTTACTGATGACAGTCCATGTTTAAAAAAAAAATCACCAATAGCAGATTTACAGTGTCAGCGATTTATTTATGAATGCCCAATGCCCATTCCTGAAATGCGCGAGATGCGTGCTTCTCCCTGGCTGTGTGTGTCGTGTCGGCGGGGGGCGGGACGCTTTCAGACACACTCGCCTTATGTGTTGGTTGGAAATGAAAGATGAGCATCGTATCTAGACCTACCAGAGAAATTAGAATACAGGGTAGCTACTAGGTTAATTTAATGTAACCCTGCAGTACTTTTCATTTGTCACTTAACACTGCAAGGGACGGGAGGCCAACACAGATTTTTTTTACTGGCTGGATTTTTTTTATTCGACAGGACTATTCTAAATTCGAAAGGAAAACGAATATTCGAACCTTCGAATATTCGTGCACATCCCTAATGCAAATGTCACACACTTATTTGAGTGTTAATCAGATTTAATCATCTCATTTTTACGGTATTCTTGTTTTGCCTATTCCAATTTGCCTCGCTTGGCAAATTCGCCCTGCCTTTGCCCTACGAGGCGACATTTTGCCTCCAGTAATTGTCAGAGCAAAGGGAAATTTGTCTGTGTGGAAATGCCCCGTTAATGGCGAAGGTGAGAAAAGTAAGCTGTGTTTTCCACCATTTTATATGATCCCACATGATTGTAAACTATTTCTCATTTCTCCATGTACAGATCTGGAGGAGGGCGGCGAGCCCCCCAACGGCGACACGCTGCTGGACTGGCTGAACACCGTGCGGCGCACGGGCAACACCACGCGTTCGGGCCACCGCGGCAACCAGTCCTGGCGCGCCGTCAGCCGAACCAACCCCAGCAGCGGAGACTTCCGCTTCAGCCTGGAGATCAACATCAACCGCAGCCTGGCAACCGAGCAGGAGACGCAGACAGAGGGGGCGGCGGCGGCCGGGGCCGGGGCGTCTGCGTCTGCAGAGCAGGCGCAGGAGCAAGAGCAGCAGCAGGAGCAGGAGACTGGTGGAGACGCAGGATCAACCACCACCACGACCAATGCGGCAGTGCCAGCACCTCCATCTGGGGAGGACCACGAAGAGGCTGGTGGCGACCCCGCGGAGGAGGTGGCCCAAGAAGAGGTGGCGAGTGAGGGCACTACTGCTCCAGAAGAAGAAGAAGAAGAAGAAGAAGAAGAGGAGGAGGAGGAGGAGCCCATGGAGCTGGAAGAGGAGCCAGTGGTAGAGGAGCTGGCGGTGATTGTGGAGCCCGAACTCTCTCCACCCAGCACACGGCCTGCCAGCCCACAGCCCCTCCAGGTGCCCGTGGCTGTGCCAATACCCGTACCCGTACCTGTGGCTGTGCCCATACCCGTACACGTGCCCATCCCCATCACCATCCCAACTCCTCCGCCCAGGCAGGCGGCACGAGCAGCGGCCATAGTGGCAGCGGCGGCGGCGGCACGAGCAAGATTAGCGGCGGCGACGGCGGCGGCGGCAGCCACACTAGCGGAGCCCCCGCAGACGCGGCGCGGAGTGGTGCGCCCCCGCAGCCGGAGCCCCGAGCAGCGCCGCACCCGCGCCTGCACGGCCCGCAGCCGCTCGCCCCACACCCTGGACCGCATGGACGGCCTGCCCCCGGCGCCCACCCTCCCCGAGCCGCCGCTGCCTCCTCCTCCTCTCGCCCCTCCGCCACCTCCCCCGCCCGCACACATGGAGGGCAGCTCGCGCACCCGCCAGCACATCCGCACGCCGCGCGGCAGCGAGTACGCCGCCGCCACCGCCGCCGAGAGCTTGGACCACCAGGCGTTCCTGGCAGCCGCCAGTGGCTACGGCTCCACCGAAGCCCCAACAACAACAACAACAACACCGCCAACAGCTACGGCTGCGGCCGCCGCCGCCACTGCTGCCCAGGATGAGGAGCCCGCGGCTGGGGAGGCCGGCGCTGGACGCAGGCCCCCCACCATCAGGCTGGACCTGCAGGTGCGGAGGGTGAGGCCGGGAGAGTACCGGCAGAGGGACAGTATCGCCAGCCGCACGCGCTCTCGATCCCAGCCTGCCAGCACGCACAACAACAGCAACAGCAACAGCAGCAGCACTAGTAGTAGTGGCGGCAGCAGCAGTACCAGTGGTAGTAGCAGTAGTAGCAGTAGTGGAGCTAGCAGCGCCAACGCCCCAGGGACTGGCAACAGCGGAGGGGCAACCGCGGCTGCCGGGGGCAACAACACCTTCCTGTACGAGACGGAGCAGGGCGGCTTCCGCCGGACGTTCTCGCGGTCGGAGCGCGCCGGCGTGCGCACCTACATTAGCACCATCCGCATCCCCATACGGCGCATCTCGGACGCCGGGCTGGGCGAGGCCACCTCCGTGGCGCTACAGTCCATGATCCGACACATCCTGACGGGCTTCGGCGAGCTCAGCTACTTCATGGACTCGGACTCGGACTCGTCCGACTCGCCCCGAGCCAGCGGGCCCGGCGGGGGCGCTGGCGACGCGCCACCACCGCCAGGCTCGGACGCCGCCGCGCTCCTCGCCGCCTCCGGGGGCGCCGCAGGCTTCTCGGCCGCCTTGGCCCAAGCCGGCGGATCCGGTGGTGGTGCGGCCGGCGCCGCGCAGCCCGAAGACCGCGACAGGGACTCCACGGCCGACGGCGGCGTCGCCGTGGAACTGCCCGCCTCCGTGGTGGACGGTAGCGGCCGCACCCGGGGCCCCATCAGCCTGGAGGAGACGGGCTCGCTGCCGTTCCTGCGCCTGGCGCACTTCTTCCTCCTGAACGACGACGACGAGGACACGCCCCGCGGGCTCACCAAGGAGCAGATCGACAACCTGGCCACGCGCAACTTCGGCGAGAGCGACGCCCTCAAGACGTGTAGCGTCTGCATCACCGAGTACGCGCAGGGCCACAAGCTGCGCAAGCTCCCCTGCCAGCACGAGTACCACGTGCACTGCATCGACCGCTGGCTCTCAGAGAACTCCACCTGTCCCATCTGCCGACGCGCCGTACTGGCCACCACCAACAGGGAGAGTGTCGTCTGAAGAAAAGCCCGCAGCGCAGTCCCTCCAACCCGACCCAACCGCCAACACCCACGTTTTTATTTTGTGGAGAAACGTCTTTTAGTAACTTCCAT
The DNA here is from genome assembly GCF_034702125.1 of Engraulis encrasicolus. NCBI lineage: Eukaryota > Metazoa > Chordata > Actinopteri > Clupeiformes > Engraulidae > Engraulis > Engraulis encrasicolus. The sequence continues at coordinate 26,197,683 of NC_085879.1, forward strand.
CCTCCCTCCACTGGTCTGAGCGTCTCAGACAAAGACGTTCTCCCCCCTCCCTCCTCCCCTCACACCTGTTCATTTTGTTGGTCTCCCTTTCCTCTTCTCCCTCTACTTCTTCTTTTGCTGCTTTCCCAGAGTCTGGGCAATGTTTTGCTGCCCGGATGGGGCGTTTATTTTTGTATTTTTTATTTTTAAGCAATCAGTATGCCTACCCTTGCATCTTAAGCGCAGGGTAGGCGAGGCTGTGGGGAATGGAATGGAATGGAAGGGGAGGAGTGTAGATATCGGGATGGGGATACTTGGCTGATGATGCTAACTGTCCAGACTTAACCGTACTCAGACGTCGGTCTTGAGCATGTGTTCCCCTGTCCATGGAGGAGGAGGAAGAGGAGTGTTTGGAAAGGTGGGCTGGTTGGCGGTTGGGATGCTGCCAAGAATATTCGGGAGTTACATGAAGTAGAACGAAAAGGACCGCATGTTGTGCTCACATACACACACACACACATACACGTGTGCACACGCACACACACACGCACATACGCTCTCGTCTTGGACCCTCGCAGCTGGGCTCAGTCAGTGAAGCGCCGCCCGCCCCTCTTCTCCAAGAAGTCGGTTACAAGGTGCAGAAGACGTTCTCTCCCAGGAGTCAAGAGACTGAAGTGTGTTCAAAGGAAGAAAAGAAAATGTGTGGGCGTGTTTCTGTGTTTAAGTTAAATATTGTTGGAGGGAAGGCAAAGCCCAGTTCATTGTGTGGCTAAATAGTTTTAAGATTTCAGTGTGCAGTCACAATTACTAACCAGTGGGTGAAAATATAGCTTCCCTCCCAGTTCAGATGTTAATTGCGAGTGCAAAGGTGTTGTTTTCATACTTTAGACCAAATGATATCTAATAATATACCCCTGAAGTACATCATTGAGCTGCATCTGTTATTTCTCCTCTTTTTTTAAATGATTGAATGTCTACAGTTAACAGACAACTAAGCCTAGGGGCTTTTTTTGCAAATGGGGGCATTTTGAAATCATTCCGTCTGTAAAAAAAAAAAAAACACAAACAAACACAAAAAATCCCCAACATAATAGTTTTGTAAAACATTGTAAGCTATGATGAATGTGTTGCCACAAACAAAAAGAAATGTCGGAAGACTTTTTTTGTTAAAAAGTACTTAAAAACCATTAAACATCAAGCGGTGTTAACCCCTGAAAATGACCCAGACGTGATGGACATAACACTGCTGTCATTTGTTAGCCTTGTGGGTATTCCAAGAACATAGGTGGTAAATCAAGCTCAGTCAAACTACTGCTAGTGGCAAATCTGTTAATAGATGGCCCACAGGTCTCATTTCGTTAAAAAAAATGAGGACTCCAGGCTCTTCTTTTAGATGATTTACCACTACCATGAAGCTAACTTGTACCTGGTTTACTAATGAGCTCAGTTCTTGGAATACCCCCTGGTTTTACCTTCACCTCATACTAATTTAATTCGTACTGAGGGTCTGGATCTGTCGGATCTGAGAAACGATAAGTGGAGGTACGAATGAATTCCATTGAAATTTGAGGAAAAGTAGGCCAATTTTACCCATCATTTCACCAACAATTTGTTCATTCACCACACTGAAAAACAATTGCTGGTGGGAGGGATGAAGTCTGTTGATGTCATTTACTTGAATACGAATACTTTGAATTTGTATTCAGGTGAGTGGTTGATGTTTAAAATGTGCGCCTCCCTCCTTCCCTTTCCCATTTGCTGAATAGCTGATGGTCTGGTAACTGGACATGACCTTTCCCAGAACTCAAGGTCCAGACCATCGACGAATTGAATTAGTTTGAGGGGGGTGGTAAAAAAACAGGCTAGACATTTGCTATCAAAAAAAAAAAAATGAAACCCTCGTGCCCTGGTGCATGACAGTTAAGCACTCAAACTTGACAGTGTTTTTTTACAATGAACGATGTGATGTGTAACTGCATTTGCTCCCAAGTGTGATGCAACTGCACTCAAGTGGAATAGAGAGATGTTACGGCTTCACTTAACACAAGCTGTACCGGTGCAATATTTACAAACAGAACAAGGGGGGAGGGGAGGGAGGGAATGAGGGGTACAGGACGGGTTTTTTTTTGGGGTGGGGGTGGGGGTTGGGTGGGGGTATGTTAGAACTTTTTCTGTTTTGGAATGGAATGATTGTTAGACTGTGAATATTCACATGTTAATAAAGTTACTCAAATAAATACAGATCCAAAAAAAGATGACAATGGTGTAAATGCTCTTGGGTTGAAATCTGTTGTGAACAACTTTCACTCCGCTAAAACTCCACCACCGTGCATGCCAAAATCGTATGGAACCTCCAAAACTCAAGATGGGTATAGAAGATGTTTTGGACATGATCTAACCAAGATGGATATCTGCCTTCATCCTTCTGAAAGACAAATCATTTGCTACACACTTGCTGTGTGGTTAACATTGTTTTGTTGCATACAGGAGGGATGTTGTAATGGTTATGAGGGGATTTGTTATAGGGTTGAATTCTGCGTCAGTATGAGAAATATGTCAGTGGTCTTCTCTGCTTACACCCTCATCCATGCCTGAGTGCACTTGACTCGAGCAAAGTGTCTGATCCTGCATTTATTCCAAGGACTGAACTTAAAGTTGCTCAGGAGCTTTTGGATTTAAATAAAAACTTAAAAGTAATGTATGTTTGTCAGGAACTGTTTCTCATGGCCACTTCTCGGTAGGCCTTTTGGCCAATTAATTATCTAATTGGGTTGAGGGTGGATGTCAAATACATGGTCATTGAAGGCAATGTAGCCTAGGCTATATGAATGAAAAAATATAAAGTATTTTCAATTTAGGGCGTCCCTCATAAGACATAATCCTTATTGAGTGTCATGAGTAATGCAACAATCTGTGAGGTACCGGTAGTTCAAATTTTACTGCAGGAGCAGTCTACTTCACGTTATTCAACGTTTTGCCTCTTGAGGCGCTTGCAGGACCTTTGGTTTTTGGACTTCGAATTTATGCGCCGCACTGGCTTTACGGTAATTCGTAGGGACAACTGCACACGCAGATTGAAGATTGCAGAGAGAAGGTTGCTGAATCTCACCATGGCCTTGAGAGCACTAAGCATCGTTTTGTCGCGCAGCCAGGCAGCGTACCAAAGGGTAAGTGTTTGGAAGTTACAAATATCACGCCAGACATAATTTTGAGATGTAGCCCGACAACGGCAGGTAGCCTACTAGGTAGATTGATGTTTCCTAGTTCTCTACTTGGGTTAGTGGAAGTTAAGAAGATGGAGGAGTTGGCTGAACATGAGACATTTAAACGAGATACTTCTGGTTGAAGTTTGTCCATAATATGAAGGTCGAGAGACCTGATAAAACTTCTGGACGCTGGCAGACTTGGGATTTGTTTCCGCGTACCGTAAAGTCTGTAGTATCACAGACTCTTTTTAGAGATTTTCTGTTCTTGTAGGCTACTCTGTTGCTGTTGGCTGGCGACACAAGATACCAAATTAACGGACAGTAGGCCTAAATCACACCTTCAGCTACACGGATTACACAAGATTTCGTCAGTTTATGAGAAATTGGTTGCATTTGTGCTAAATGAAATCATATCTGTTATTTTGCCCATCCAACCAAGCCTCTGGCCCATAGACTGACAGCTGGAGTTTGCTTCAAGAGTTCCTGTCCCATTAAGATAAGTCATCTGGACCACCTAGTGCTCACTGTTGGAAGTATACCCAGAACCACTGAATTTTATTCCTCAGTCTTGGGAATGGATGTCGTAACTTTCAAGGTAATTCTTCTTCTTTGCTGTTGCCTGTTTCAGAATGAGACTTGCATTTTGTTAGGGTGTCCACTTGGGGGCAGCATTTGCTAAGTTTTAGATGGAGGATGCAGGCCCAGGACATACTGAACTAAAACAAATACCAGTAGGTTAATCAACTAAAAAACTGCTTTATATTGCTCAAATTATCTCATCTCTTATTCACCCCTTCCTCTACAAAATATTCTACATTTTGGTCTTCGTTTAAAAGTTAGAGAGGACCAGGGCCATCTAGGAGAGTGTTAAATTAGGGCAGTCATGGGTGAGCGGTTAGGGCGTCAGACTTGCATCCCAGAGGTTGCCGGTTCGACTCCCGTCCCGCCAGGTTGGTGGGGGTAGTAATCGACCAGTGCTCTCCCCCATCCTCCTCCATGACTGAGGTACCCTGAGCATGGTACCGTTCCACCGCACTGCTCCCCATGGGGCACCACTGAGGGCTGCCCCCTTGCATGGGTGAGGCATAAATGCAATTTCGCAGTGTGCAGTGTTCACTTGTGTGCTGTGGAGTGCTGTGTCACAATGACAATGGGAGTTGGAGTTTCCCAATGGGCTTTCACTTTTCACTTTTTCACTTTAAATTCCAGTGTTGAGTGAACACTGCCAAATTGACTGCATGTATCCTTCCCATCTTGCCTGCTGTCACCACAGGGAAACAGGAAGGCCCTGGGCTTTGGCCAGCAGAAGATCAACCTTCACCAGTCAGGGAAGGAGTTTGAGCCCAAAGCGAAGAGCCCTACGCCAGGCTCTGCAGACCTGTGCCTGGTCACAAAGACTCCTCTCACCACAGTAGCTGCGCATCTACAGGTAAAACCCATTGTAACAGAGGCCAATTAACAGAGTGTGGCGTGGAACGTTAGTAAACCTCCTTCCCGATGCCTCATACAGTATCGTAGCGCTGGGCTATCGGACTGGTCCTTAAGCTCAGTGCTATTGTGTTGTGCCTACCATACCTGAACTGATGCGTTGACTAGGAGGTGGTGAGTTCGAGATCCGACGGGCAGACTGGGCGGGAACACCTCAGTCTCAACATACTATGCACACATGAACAGGGGAGCTTCAACGCCACCAGAAGACCATGGGCTACACTTTTCCATACCTGTAATTTAGCGTTTAATTCAGTCAGTTTATTGTTTTCTTAATATTATGAGTCTCCTGATTGCCCCCACTCCCTTTAAAGGTACACAGTATTATTTTTTACCAGTTTATTTCCAGCATTCATGCTGCACATTCACAAATGTTATCTTTTCTATGAATACTTACCACCACCATCCAATTCTGAGTATTTATTATGACTGGGAAAATAGCATCGCATTTGCTTTTTTCATACATGAAAAGGGAGATCTTCTCCATGTCCACCATTTTGAATTTCCAAAAATAGTACAAAAATAGTCCAAAAAATGTACTTTGGTCATACTACCAAATATTAGTTTATTATTTCGGAAATATTAAAGAATATATCAAATCTGGCTGTAGGCAGCACCGTTTCAATGAGCAGAAGAATAGTTCAATACTCTGGCCACAGTCCTAGGTGCCAGTGCACATCATTTCCAGAGGGAAGACCACACTGGTCATGCACATGAATGACTCTACTGGTGCTGGTATAGTATATAGTATATAGCTTGATCTGGGTGTATTTGCATGTCTTTTCTCAACGTTACATGTATTATTGACACAACGTCATGACATTAACCTGTCAGAGCCCTCAAATGCATACAGTTAGCCATTTGCTCAAATCTTGCATCTATGGGCATGTTTTAGGGTAGGCCATTAAGAGCACATCAAAAGGTCCAACTGTGCATGCAACTGTTTGATGCAATACTGATCACATGTTGAGTAGCCAAGGCAGAGGTGAAATATGTGGAAAAAGAAGTGCAGATATTGTTCGATTCTGTAGTTGTGCATCAATGTTGCTGTCTTGCGTGAGAAGAGCATGAGGAACATGAGAATGAACAAGTGCTATGTGCTACGATTATTTCTCTCTCTCTCTTTTCTCTCTCTTTTCTCTCTCTCTCTCTCTCTCTCTCTCTCTCTCTCTCTCTCTCTCTCTCTCTCTCTCTCTCTCTCTCTCTCTCTCTCTCTCTTTGTATTTTTCTATTAGCCCGGGTCTTTTCAATCCGAACACCTATGGAACAAAACCACAAACACAAGGGTTAAGTATGTCTCGGACTGAAAGCGTTGGTTTTCTGTTTGTGTTGACAGGCCTGTGGTGTGGCCATTGAGGAGGGCCCTGTGGAGAGGACTGGTGCAGTGGGACCAATAAACTCCCTGTACTTCAGAGACCCGGATCACAATCTCATCGAAGTGTCCAACTATAACGAGTAGCAGCCACCAGAGGGCAGTAGGCAACCAACCTCCTCCCAAACTGAGGGGATGGGGGGGGGGGGGGTGTCACGGAGAGAAGGGAGCGTGTGCTCAAAACCGTGAATATATGCTTTTATATAATAAAACCATTCCATATTGAATGTAATCACTTGTATGGTTAATACATTAACTTTTCTTGTGCTTTTTGAAATAGAAGGGACAAAAATATTTGGCATTTCTTGAAAATATCTAAGAAAAAAAAAGTTTGGAAAACACAATTGTGTGTATACAAAGTGTATATAAAGAACTCAACCATCCTTTATGCAATATACATGTATTTCTGTAATAGTTCTCTTTATGTAGAAGGCCTACGCCAAAATCTCTCCACAGTCATTGCCAGAAAGCTGAGTAGCGTCTTTGTTTTCCTTGTTAAAGGTATCTCTAAAACATAGTGCATATACTGTATGTTTGGTCAATGGGGACTGGTAAATTATCAAATCACAAATCGATTTGTGCATTCTCGCAAGTATCCTATGAAGGGCTTCCTGCAGCCATCTTTGTGCAACTTTGTGGATTGAAGGAATACCATAAACAGTCTAAACTTAAGATTTTAACCAATGATAAGCTCCATGTACATAAAGTACACACAGACCAGCATTCTTTTTGCCTTGGCTGCTCGATTTGATATTTCCAACTCACGCAATCCTGAGCTTAAAACAGCCTGGCTGCCATCTGGCCCTTGAGGTGATGACATCAGCTGTGCAGTGAGGACCTGCACTTCATGCCATGCAGCCTAATGGCAGCTGATTTTAGTGGAAACTGTTTGCACTGTTTGCATTTTCTTGGTGTTCTGGCCTGCCAGTGGTTCCCAAACTGGGGGCAGGGATACCCTACGGGGGTCGCGGACAAAAGGGACTTGTATTCATTTCTGTGATGTATTTGCTGTCCTGTTGATTTCTACCAATTATTAGCTGACAAACTATTAGCTGTCAATTACTTGGCATTTTTTTTGTCCATTAATATGGCTAGATGTCCCATTAATAGTTTGTCAGCTAATACAAATCCATTGCTAGGCTAAGACTATGCTGGGGTGGGTAACGAAAATATTCTATAGCCCAAAAGGGGGTCCCCGCTGAAAAAGTTTGGGAATCACTGGCTGTTGCTGCTGCTGTTTTGCCAATGTACTTAATTTTCATGTTTCTTTTCTTTACTGTGCAGTGCTGTACATTTTAAGACCAAAAACATTTTAATTTGAGGTAAAAAAAAAAGAAAGAAAGAAAGAAAGAAAAAAAAAAAAAGAAGGGCATGTGCATGTGGAGGAGACGTGTCAAGCTTTTGCAATATATTTTAATAAATACTGTCTCTCTCTGAAGTCGCTTCTGTCCCATTCAATTGTCTATTTTTCAATTGTCTACTGCCCTAGGTTGTGAGTGCCAAAAAGGCTTGGAGCGCAAGTGGCATCGCTTTTCCAAATAAATCATATGAAAATAAAACTCACTAACCACATGACTGATGCTTACAGTAAATGTGTTTTTTGACCATCCTCTGTAATGGTCTGCGTTTCATTTCTTTCCTTCATTGTTCCTTTGGATAGAGTCTGCAAATGCAATATCAAAAGAAACTTTTCTGATTGATTCTAGTTGAAATTATTTAATATAACTTTGAGTTGAGGGTCACAACTGCAGAAAATTGCCTGCATGGCAGTCTAGATAGCCAACTTCTATGAGGTTAAGTCACTGAGGTGCTAGTTACCATGTAGCCATGACACGTGGATAAAAATAAAAACTCCATTGTGACAGGTGCGTTTTACACCCTAACTATTGTTAAAACCAGAGTTTCGAAATGTGCATTATAAAACTCTGTTTACGTGTAAACAAGAGGCCAAAACCTATACTGTGTAGCCTACATGTTACATGTAAACCGCCTCTGAGTCTGAACATGGTGTTTGATACATATTCCTCCCCTGCCCCCCTTTGACAGACTCTCTGGCACTGCCGGTAGCTAACACTCGACGTCCTGACCAGTAGCTTCCATATGGAAAGACAGCCAATAGTAGGCCTAAGCACAATTCAGACGTACTAAAGCACCACCATTTACATGACATTTCAACTGGATCGGTCGCTGTAATTCCCCCTCCTGGTGGCACCAGTGACCAATGACCGTACAGTTGTCGACCACCCACAGACTTCTGGGATAAGGAAGTAGTAACAAAGTAACCATTGTTTGCCTACTGCAAATACGACCAGGTATAGAAAATAATCCCGGTACTGTTCGCGTCCTGGTCGAAAGTTAACTAGGATATTCGGATGCACTGCTCAGTCAATTCCTAATTTTTTTGCCTTCTACATAGTTAGGCAGTGAGGACTTTTGGATGCAGCCCTGGTGTGTCCCCATAACAAGCGGTTACCCCAGATGTGAACACAAATTTGTCAAAATACATTTTATTAACCTGAATTCAGAGTGACATTTGCTCCTGTCATCGTCATCATCATTGTGTGTGTGTGTGTGTGTGTGTGGTCATGCTGTACATGTGGTATGGTGTGTGTATTGCAGCATGGCGTGTGAATGTGTACGTGCAAGACAATCCTGATTTATTGTTCACTGACTGGAAGAGGAACAAATAGCTGTAAAAAAATATCTTGACGTTTTCATCCTCCACAAAGCCGTCCTCCTCCATAGCTGTCAACATAATGTGGGACTTAACACTATGGGAGGTGACCAGGAAATCTTGGTAAAATACAATGCCAGTAAGGATAAGTTACAGTACAATAGATTAGGCTGTTGACCTTGACTACCATGGCTCTTGAGGCTTTTGTGTAACAACAGTGTGTCAAAAGTAACTTGAAACAAGTATTGATACCCAACTCAATAGTCTTTAGATTATGTGATTAAAATCACCCAGTTTTGCTTTCTCCAAACACACTTAACCGATTGTGAAAGTGTAGACCCGGCCTTAAGGTTGAGCCTTCACTCGCTTTTGAAGTTCGTTTTCATATACCCGCAATGACGTGACTCATTTGGTGCAAGGGTGGTAATGTGACAGTAACGGATGTTGTGTGACAGTTGCTAAGACGGCCACAAACAGCTGGGCCTCTTCTGGTAAACTTGTTTCCCTCCGACTTCTTCCTCCTACCGTAAAAAGGCAGGGTCAAGGGGAAAAAACCTGCGGTGGAGAATATTATCATTGTCCAGCTCAGAAATGACAGGAAAGCTCAGGCAATGTTTCTAAAAGTGGTCCGACTCTGCCCGTTTCGGTTTCTGTTTCTTCACAGGCCTACTGTCCTGCTCACACACACACACACACACCTCTCAAAAGTCACTGTTGCCAGGACATGGTGAGCGTGAGACTGCGAGCATCGCTTTGGCTTTGCCAAGGAGACAAGTAAACAAGTGACTTTTTTATGATGTTTCAGGCAGCAGTTCCGAAACGCCATTAGAGGCACTCAGAGAGCGCAGACCTCCTCCACTTTCTGACTTTTTTTGTGGAGTTAGAAACTGGAATGTTTTGCCCTCCCCGCAATTCAATTTGCGGTCACTAGGGGAGTCTAGATGTTTAGGCCAGGGGTGCATTTCTGGAAAGCGTAGTTGCTAACTATGTTAGCTACTTTGTTGGTTGCAATCATAGAGGTAGAAAATAACACTAGAGAGGACCCAGCCCCCCTTTTTACGGCAATCTGTAGCGGCCATTATCTGTAGGTAGATCAGAGAAATGGAAATTAACGGAGAACGAGGCTCACCTCTGTCAAAAATGGCTTAATCATGTGAAAATGTCCATCAACACACTATACAAGGACAATAGTTGAAGTGTGTTGCTTACTATGTTCATAAAATATATTATTTGATTTTTAAATGTATTTTATCGATTCATATGATTTAAGTAGATATTTAGCCTGACATTTGAAATCTGGTCTTTGATTAAAGTGTTACTTCATATTTACACAGTTTTAGTTAATTTCTTGACAGGGGTGGGCGTGTTCTCCATTGACTTGCATTGCCTGAAGTTACCTACACTACCTACGGAAGTTGGGAAGCTCCAGCTGCCATTTCCCATACCAGTGCTGTCGCAAATTGCTGTGTCCTCTCTAGTGTTATTTTCTTGCAATGCAATTTCCCATTGGCAACTACTGAAGTGGCTAACTGCTAACAACTACACCAGAGAATCGTATATGAGAGTGAGATAAAGCAGGCAGGGTTTTTTCCGGTAGCCTATGCACTTTGCGTCGGGTGAACGCCCCTTTAGGAGACCTTCGATTAGGAGACCTTCGGAGTCTTGAGGTAGAGAATAAATGGAGTCCCCTTAGCGCTGTAGATGGCGGTAGCGCACGTCTTGTGTAAACACCACGAAAAGAGAAGAAGAAGGAGGGACAACGTCCCCTTAGGAGACCAAATTTTGAGCACACGCTTTTGCATTGAGTGGGCGTGTTTCGATTCCTCTTATTATATATCCAACCTCTTTGACTACGCTTTCCAGAAATGCACCCCAGGCCAGCAATGGTGAAGAATCTTTAAAAAGGTTCTGGTTCCGGTTTGTGATCTGGATCACCACCAGAATTGAATCACTTATATTACCAACAACTCCACAGAGTTACATCCAAATCCATTCATAACTTTTTGAGTTATCCTGCAGACAGATATACAGACAGACAGACAGACAGACAGACAGACAGACAGACAGACAGACAGACAGACAGACAGACAGACAGACAAAGCAACGTGACCGAAAACATAACCTCCTTGGTAATAATAGGATCCTGGTGTTGCATACTTTATTTTTCATTCCTTAAGTTCACTTAGGACAATAACCCAGGACAATCACTTTGAACTGTGTGAGTGTGTGCTTGTGAGTGTGTGTGTGAACTGATGGAAGTAAAGGATGGAAGGCTTACTGCTGTACTAAATGTATTGTTTACTGCAATGTGCAATAATGTGTAGTAGCCTAGGTCTAAGTATATGAGTGTAAGTCTGTGTGAGTGTGTGTGTATGAGAGAGAGAGAGAGAGAGAGAGAGAGAGAGAGAGAGAGAGAGAGAGAGAGAGAGAGAGAGAGAGAGAGAGAGGGAGAGAGAGAGTAAGAGCGTGGGTGTGTGTATGTTAACTGATGCAAGACATTTTGCTACAGGCCTACACAGATTTTTGCTATATGTTTATTGCAATGTGCAATAATGTGTATTAGGTATTTGTGTATGTCTTGCATCTATGTATGTGAGCTGTCAGACACCTTAATTACATAAATAAAAGTATACTCTACTCTACTCTACTCTACTTTGCTTAGTCCAGCACTCGGTCTCTAGATGGACGTACGGTACATGTTTTGTCTCAGCTCTGAAGACGGATGAACCCCACAACAAACCAAATGATATGATTGGACATGAATACGGATCCTAATGCTTTGTCTGGAAGTAACAACTCCTTCTGTACAGGGGCCTATACTACAAAGCTGGTTCAAGAGTAAACCAGGTTAGGTAAGAGAGAAATCATCTATAATAGAAGAGCATGGAGTCCTCAGGCTCTTCTATGAGATGATTTACCTGTTCACTTCACATGTTTTACTCCCGAACCAGCTTTTTGGTATATGCCCCAGAGCACTCACTCATGCAGAGGCTTGTATATGTATGATGGCTTTAAGTCACATCAACCACATATGAAGCCTGCGTATGTCCTCTCCTCTTACGTTAAATGTGGCCCTTGCAGCTACTATTTAGTACCTTTCCACCAGTGGTGTAGTCTACGTAGAACGCAGGTATACGCAGTATACCCACTTCTAAATTTCTGGGATTTCAGTATACCCACTTAAAAATTAATTGATCCATTATTTAGAATAGCGCAAATATATACAGTATACCCACCTCAAAAAATGCTCAAATATACAGTATACCCACTTCAAAAAAGTAGACTACTCCACTGCTTTCCACAATCTGATTTATTCATCTTATTCTGAATCTAGATTTCTTAATGATGTCCACATTGCCCTCCACTCCATGAATTTTGTTTTGAGCCTGAATAGGTGCCCTGCTGTACCTTGGAAGGATGATAGGGTCTTATGTAAGATATGGTGAATTCAGGTCAATTTGGCCGCTTTTTTAGCATACAAGTGAATGGCCTAAAGTTGCCCAATTTACCTGCATTCACCATATTTATGACACAGAAGTGCTACAGTTTAGAGAGAGTCTGAGAAAGGATTGAAATGGTTAGACAAAAAGCAATAGCCTATAAATACATTAAAACAATATATATAACATCTTCCTCATTAGGCACAATGAAATGAGTGATGTAACACCTATCTTGCATTTTTGAAGCAAGTAGCTCTTGTTAGTGAACTTAATTAAGCGGGCTTGCGGAGCAAGGACCATGCAGAGCATGGCCCTTGCAGAGCAAGGGCCCGATTATAGTAATCTCTAAGTCCTGTTTCTTTATTATTATTTATCGTTCTTGTGCAGGGATCTCCTCCTAGGCCCTTCGAGATAGAGACACCGTTCAAACACTAAAACGACCGGCTCGGCTTGGAGATCGCGTATACTAATAGGCTTTTCCGTGTCTCTTGTCGTTTTCCCGTTTTTGGCGATTTTGTGAAAGCCTGGGCCCCCATTGAAAATAGTGGTGGAACCTCCATGAACCAAAGTTCCGCCACTCTAGAGATTAGAGTGTAGGAGGCTTTTTCGGTCATAAAACATCAACACTTTCACCTAGAAGTTTAGTTGACGCGTTGTTAGCGAGCTCTATGGGATGTCTCCAAATTGTGAAAGTTTCATTTCCCAACTCCCAATACTTTTTAAATGGCAGGTTTGTAAAAAAAACAGGCCTGGCTCTATGGAGAATCCCAGTCTTTCGAAAAGGGCATTTTTCAAGAGATCAGCGCATGTCCCACACGGAGGTCCATTTGTGCCTGAAAATTTTAACCTATAAACTTCATTCAAAGACTGTTAGAGAGATCACAAGCATGACTCCGATCTGTGAAAAGGACACGTGCCAACTCCTTTTAGTTTTTTTACAACGATGTTGTAAAGACAAAAAACTCATTCTCATTTTCTCCCCAGTTTAGAACTCAATGCTAACTGTCTTTCAGTCAATCACAACAGGTGCAGCCAGTGAAGTGTTCCATTTCAACTGTCACTGTCTCAAGATTCTATTCTTAACGAGCAGGTGCGAGGAAGCATTCTAGAAGTCTATTGTTGAGCTCTGCATTGCAATATAATATAGTCTTGCTGGACTGTGCATGACAGCTAGCTGCTTGGCTTAGTGGTAATGCATGCTGCTGAGTTAGAGATATGGAGGTTGAGAGTTCGAAGCCCACCTGAAGCCGTGTTGATTTTCAAAATTATATCATATGCACTGTTCCTTGGCCAACTTAAAATGCCATGTATGTCATTTATTATCAATGGCAAATGTGCTGGATTAGAGATATGGAGGTTGGGGGTTCGAACCCCAGTCAAAGCCATGTTGATTTTCAAAATTATATCATATGCAGTGTTCCTTGGCCAACTTAAAATGCCATGTATGTCAATAAGTATGGATGGCAAATGTGCTGAATTACAGATATTGAGGTTGGGGGTTCGAAACCCAGTCAAAGCCATGTTGATTTTCAAAATTATATCATATGCAGTGTTCCTTGGCCAACTTAAAATGCCATGTATGTCATTTAGTATGCATGGCAAATGTGCTGGATTACAGATATGGAGGTTGGGGGTTCGAATCCCAGTCAAAACCATGTTGATTTTCTAAATTATATCATATGCAGTGTTCCTTTGCCAACTTAAAATGCCATGTATATCATTTAGTATGGATGGCAAATGTGCTGAATTACAGATATTGAGGTTGGGGGTTCGAAACCCAGTCAAAGCCATGTTGATTTTCAAAATTATATCATATGCAGTGTTCCTTTGCCAACTTAAAATGCCATGTATGTCATTTAGTATGCATGGCAAATGTGCTGGATTACAGATATGGAGGTTGGGGGTTCGAATCCCAGTCAAAGCCATGTTGATTTTCAAAATTATATCATATGCAGTGTTCCTTAGCCAGGTTAAAATACCATGTATGTCATTAAGTATCGATGGCAAATGTGCTGAATTACAGATATGGAGGTTGGGGGTTCGAACCCCAGTCAAAGCCATGTTGATTTTCAAAATTATATCATATGCAGTGTTCCTTAGCCAGGTTAAAATACCATGTATGTCATTAAGTATCGATGGCAAATGTGCTGAATTACAGATATGGAGGTTGGGGGTTCGAACCCCAGTCAAAGCCATGTTGATTTTCAAAATTATATCATATGCAGTGTTCCTTGGCCAACTTAAAATGCCATGTATGTCAATTAGTATGGATGGCAAATGTGCTGAATTACAGATATTGAGGTTGGGGGTTCGAAACCCAGTCAAAGCCATGTTGATTTTCAAAATTATATCATATGCAGTGTTCCTTGGCCAACTTAAAATGCCATGTATGTCATTTAGTATGCATGGCAAATGTGCTGGATTACAGATATGGAGGTTGGGGGTTCGAATCCCAGTCAAAACCATGTTGATTTTCTAAATTATATCATATGCAGTGTTCCTTTGCCGACTTAAAATGCCATGTATATCATTTAGTATGGATGGCAAATGTGCTGAATTACAGATATTGAGGTTGGGGGTTCGAAACCCAGTCAAAGCCATCTTGATTTTCAAAATTATATCATATGCAGTGTTCCTTTGCCAACTTAAAATGCCATGTATGTCATTTAGTATGCATGGCAAATGTGCTGGATTACAGATATGGAGGTTGGGGGTTCGAATCCCAGTCAAAGCCATGTTGATTTTCAAAATGATATCATATGCAGTGTTCCTTGGCCAACTTAAAATGCCATGTATGTCATTTAGTATGAATGGCAAATGTGCTGAATTAGGGATATGGGGGTTGGAGGTTCGAACCCCAGTCGAAGCCATGTTGATTTTCAAAATGATATCATATGCAGTGTTCCTTAGCCAACTTCAAATATCATGTATTGTATGTCATTTAATATCAATGGCAAAGGGGTTGGATTACAGATATGGAGGTTGTGAGTTCGAATCCATGTTGATTTTCAAAATTATATCATATGCAGTGTTCCTTAGCCAACTTAAAATACCATGTATGTCATTTAGTATATCCCCAAAACGCAGAGCTACAACACTTTCAAGATGGCTGAATCCAAGATGGCTGAATTGTTTGGCCCATAACTTCTGACTGGGTGGATGGAGTTTTTCCAAGATTTCTTTTAGCTTTGTTTTCTCAATAGTACTTTGTTTCATCTCTGCCCCCAAAGGCAAGCCCGCTTCCAGCATTTTCTGTGAGAATGCATTTCTAGTTTCATGTTACTCTGGATAGGTGATCAATTCCAAGTGGTTAAGGACTATGCTTTCAACATTAAACAAACAATACTCTAATTTTAGTTTCTTAACGGTCGCGTAAAAGTAGTAAGAGGCTTATCTGTGAGAGAAGAGACTGTTACGCAAATATAATCTATGTTGATTTCACACACCTACACGCTCGCACATCCACACTTGTCTCTACCCTGGTGGTGGTGATGACACTGCACTATGATGATTATTTTTTTTAAAAGCCCTTTTACTAATGTGTTTATTTAGAGAGAAATATATTTATTTTTTATAACATCTCAACATTTTATATCTCCCTTATATACATTTTAACGTCTTAGTCCTGTGTATGTATGTCGTCTACTTTTGCACAAGTTGTATGAAGCCTATGTTACTGCTGCAACACATGAATTTCCCCACTGTGGGACAATAGTGAATACTTACTGTAGGCTACTTACTTAGGCTACTTACTGAGTACCTACCGATAAGGTCAATGAGAGCCTGATTCTTCCTTCTGCAGAAATGACAGCTGTAGGAAGCAGGAAGGTTCCATTGTAGTGTGCTGATGCCATTCAGTCATCAGTGGACAAAGAGGCTAGCATCTTATGACACAATGCAATAAAGCCATCAGGTTTTGTAAAGGTTCAATAAAGCCATCAGGTTTTTATCAGTCATATCTTTTTTTGTTGTTTCTGGCAGAGGTAATCTTATCATCAAGTCTTTCCTCTTTCGTTTTTTGACAGAACAAAAACGTGCACCTTCGAAACTCTTAATTTGCAGGTGCCATTCTGTCATCAGTGAACAAAGAGGCTAGCATATCATGATGCAATGCAATAAACCATCATGTTTTTATTATCAGTCATATATTTTTTTGTTTCATCAATGAATCATCAATTCTTTCCTCTTTCGTTTGTACCCGTCCATTCCTCACACAGTTCATTTAGTCTCTGTCTCTTCTTGATGCTTATCACTTTTGACTCATAGAGTTCACGGTTATTTTGCATTTCTGTCCAGGTGATGGCAGATGATTTGTCACACCGTGACACACTTAGACGATAGGCACTGATATACATTTTAGGCCTTTTTTTCTAAGAGTTGGTTTGTGTTAGCACATTGGCTTTATTGTCTTAGGAATGGGGATGGAGAAGCTAAAATGTCGGCCAACTAGCTCATTTCCACTCACTGTGAAATGTTGTGGCGTAGGTAGATCATTATCAATATGTTGTCTCATATATCATGACGATAGGGATCATTTCCCACGAAAGGTGCTGTCACCCAACATAGCCCCGCCATAATGTAATTAGTCAATAATAAGGCAATTGTGTTAAGACTCATGATTTTGCAATTGTCTAAGCAAAGACACTCAACAGGTGGGAATCTGAGTGTGTGCATTGCTGTGTATACTATTGTTGACTGATTGATTGTATTTGTTCTGTCAGCGTGAGATTATTCAGTTCCATTGAGCTTATTTTGCCTCTTGTCACATCAGCGTATGCAAGACCACATCTTTGTTGCAGTACTCTCCTTGGGAATGAGGGTTAATTTCCAAAAAAGGATACAGCATCAATACCTTCAGCAACATGCTGAAAATTACCCCTTAAAATAAGTATTGAAAAATTAGGCAATTGTGCAGATTGTGACAGTGATTGTACAGTGTAGCATTACACTGAACAAGGTATCAAAGACAATTTTTGTCCATGTTGCATGGTAAGCAAGATGGGCTCACTGTTTATTTTTTTCTGATTTAGTATGTTCCTCACAGAAACTGAGCCAAGGCCAGTGAATCTCAAAGTGAAAAAATAATAATGTACATATATTTTCTTAAAAAAAAAACAAAAAAAAAAGACCTGAACACCTTACAAGGGTCAATCTCAATTCCCAAGTACTGGAGATTGGCCTGGCCCATATATCACCCCCATATACTGTACGTAGGCCTATACCAGCTTATCTTCCCTTTAACTGAACTGATAAAGGCTAAGAATGTTCCAGTGTCTTCCTTGAGACTTTGTCTGACACATCATGTAGAGATTGACTCGAATACGTCATCCTTCCCTCTGACCCTTCCGACCAAATTCACATCAATATTCCATTTTACAAACTGCAAGATCTGGTATTGGTACACATGGCATATTCTATTGAGTTAAAATAAATCAATTACATGTGATACAGTTTAGTTCTCTGAATAAGTCATTTTAATTCCTAGACGAACACTGAAACCACTCATAATAGTCTAGGCTAGGCTAGGTCAGATGCTTCTTGCTCAGTGGTAGAGAAAAAAATAACTATTTTCTATCACTTATTAACCAGGTGACTTTGTACAGCATACTTTTAAAATTTGAGAAATATTAATGACAGAATGTATTCCTGAAGTGACCATAAACAGGTCACGGCTGTGGCTTAAACGGCTAAGGCACTATACCGTTGTGCCAGGGACCCAGGTTCAATTCCGGCCAGAGGTCATAAAAACCCCTAATTTAAAAAATAAAATAAAAAACCACCATAGGCAGTCTTAAAGGGACACTGTGCAGGAAATGGTCAAAAAGGGTACTGCAACTATGCTGCTCATTGAAACTGGGCTGCCAATTGCCAAATTTGATCTTTACATGAAAGTTTTCTAAGTAATAAACAAATATTTTCTAGTATAGTATGGTAAAAATGGCTATTTTTGGAAATTCAAAATGGCGGACCATGGAGAAGACCCCCCTTTTCATGTATGAAAAGTGCAATTTTCCCAGTCATAATGAATACTTCGAATTTGATGGTGGTGGTAAGTATTCATGAAAAAAGGTAACATTAGTGAATGGGCAGCATGAATTCTGGAAATAAACAACTAAAAATCTCACACAGTGTCCCTTTAAAGTCACGGTCCATTTTTTTTCGCTCTTTCCTGATTTGGTCCTGAGTGTGATGCATGCCCCCTGTGATGTCATTAAGGATTGGATGTCCTGTTGCGTGATGCTTCAAAAATCACGACCGGCAATTGAACCAGTCGGCCCGGCAAGCTATGACATCTTCTGACAGGTAATAAAACCTTTCTGTGCCTGGAACAAACAATACAAGATCCTGCATTCTTAACAGCATCATTCACACAGTTCAGGGGAAAAATTTGAAGGAAGCCAGCAAGGCTATTTTTTATCGGAAAAACAGTAGGAGTTTTCCCCAGACGTCATTGTTCTAATCTGAGAAACACATTTATTCCTTTATCAAACAAAAGTAATTTGAGTACATCTTCTCCATAATACCAACTTGCGTGCAGAAGGCACCATACCTGAGTTGTTTTATGGTCACCTGTTGTGGTTTTACTGTATGTAACCTGGGCACTTGTGGCCTCGTGGCTGGGAAGATTATGTAGCAGATCCGATTACTCTGCCCATATCTAATTTACTCTCTAACACTTGCTGGATGAGAGTGAAAACTCAATGCAATGCAATGTTATGTGGTTTTGAGTTAGCATCTTTAACCCATTTTAGCCTGGAGACACATATACGATAATACGCTGCATTCAGGATCTTTAGATTTTAGTTTTTTTTATTAGAAATGTGGGAATTTTATTATTATTATTATTATTATTATTATTATTATTATTATTATTATTCACTCATTACTCATTTCTTTCGCCCTCTCGTTTCCTGTCACTCTTCACCATCTCTGTCATAATAAAGGCCACCTGGGGAAACTTTTCTGGGGAAACACATGCCATCAGACAGACTTCCTTACAACCTCTCTCCATCAGTGACACAGATACATATTTTCACATAATAAAAACTTTATCGTAACCAGGACTGGAATGCTAATCTGGCATAGGCCTACAGGGCTTTTTCCCGATGGGGCAACAGTCCTTACAGGGGCCGAGTTTTTGTTTGTTTGTTTGTTTTCCTTTCAGAGTGGACCACAATTTAGATGGGAATACCCATTAGTGCATCCATAATTTAAACAGTGGACTGAGCCCATCATAATTATAATATACAAGTATCATGGTGATCTGAGCCTAACATGCCATTGCCATTTTTTGGTCCTAGTCCTGCCTTGATTGTAACACATCACAGGGCATATTGTGCATGGGCATCTTCAACACCTACCGGGTGATTCAACAGAAAGATAAATAAAGTTGATGCCAATCATCCGCATGGCATCTGCTGATCCACCGACAAGACAAGAACTTCCCTGTGAGCGACAAAGGCTGTTTTGTTCTTAGAGCAAATCACGTTAAAATACAATGGCACGTAGCCTACCAGTAGTCTATTTGTGGCTTGGCTGACATTCAACATCATCATCATCATCGTCATCATCATCATCTAACCTTGCAGCTTTCCTTTCAGCTCTTCCTTCTAGCTTACAGGAGGTTTCTGGGAAACGGAACTCTTCTACCCATCGGTCATGTCCTTATCATGAGTCATACCACCTGTCAGTGGTGAAGTCTATGCAGAACAGGTATACGCAGTATACCCACCTCAAAATGTCAGGGATTTCAGTATACCCACCTATAATTGATCGATCAATTATTTAGAATAGCACAAATACATATATGCAGTATACACACCTCAAAGAATGCTCAAGTATACTGTATACCCACCACAAAAAAGTAGACTACACCACTGCCACCTGTCTATTGAAACCTCTCTCCAGGATGGCCCTACCCAATAATTTGAATTTGCCAGCTGTCTCTGCAAGCCTGAATGTGATCACAATTAATGTTGCCAGTTTTTATTACGATAAATAAGCGACTGCCGTTCTGACTACCTTCCGGGGTTTTAAATGCAAAATTATAACTGACGTGATGAATATCTGGGAACCGAAATGTGGAACTGACAGACAAGGCACGTTTCGAGGCCAAGTAGAACCTTAGCCTTTCTTTCGGTTCCATCTAGGAACCGAATTTTGGTACGCAGTCCTATTAAGGACTCCAACTCCCTCTTTGCCAAGGGCCCTCAAATACCTCGAAACGGCCCTGTGAGCCATGCAACCCGGTTCTTGGCACTTTGCCAAATTTAAGTAAACCAATAAGATGGTTATTGCTTACTACTTGTATTAACTTGACTTACAGTGCTAACAAGTAATAAATACTAGTGGTGTCAACAATAATTGATTCAGCAATGCAATGCAATGCGGGGCATCACGCCGGTTATAAGCATAGGCCGGCTAGGTGGTCGCCTAGAGCGCAATGTGAAGAAGGAGCGCCGAAATGGCGCTCTCCGATGCGTAATTTTGCGATATGGAGGTTTTTTTATGAAGTCGCAATCAACAAAGCGTGGCGAAAGCGCTCCTCACGGCAAAGCGCCCCTCAGCCAATAGTAATATCGCTTTCAACTGTCTCTGGGAAGTCTGTGAACCAATAAACAGACAGTCCTGAGAAAGGGGGCGGGACGAGTGACAGCATGCGATCTAATTTGATTTTACTCATTCGAGAGACAGAGGGCAAGCGCGAACAGCAATGCTGCTCTGCTGGGTGGAGAATTGTTATGTTCTCATTAAACCAGTCATTGCATGATGCAGGAGTTGCAGAGGGTGTTTTGGAAGTATGTGGTTTAATCAGCAACCGTTTGTGGTAATGTAAAGCCTAATAGTTATGAGGCTACTGTTTGGAATTAGAGGGAAAAAAGAGCTTTGCTTTTGATCTGAGAAATCGCTAGTTAGCATGCTAACATTAGCCAAGTATGCCAAGCAATGAAATCCAGTAAAGTAGCTGTTAGTAGCCTACTCACTAACACCCACCTGACATCATAATACTTGCTTAGGTTGACCAGCAATGTAAAGTAAGACTGGTGCCATGTTTAAAACAAGTTTAGCTGCCATATCTCCTTCCATCCACTTGAATGAATTACCTGCTTGTTGTAAGCTTAAAAAAAAAACATTGTTTCCAGACCAGAATGACATATAGGCCTACATTAATCATGTAAGAGAACCATGCACAGCATGTTTTCATGCTGAGTGATGTAGCCTAGTATTGCAGACAAGTGAGGCTATTTACTATATTTTGTATATTATGAAATTCAAAAGCGTGACAGCTTTTCTCCCTTTCTCTCACCCTGTCCCTCCGGTTCAAACACATAGATAGCCCCCTTCTCATTTTCCTACTCACAAATGCACCACTATTTCCAGTACAGAAATGAAATTGGTTTGGAATCATAGACAGCACAAATGTGTAGCTTATTAAAATTGTTATGCTGCCATGCTTTGTGATGCTGTAGGTAGTGTAGATAGGCTATCAATGCAGACCTCCTTGGTAGGCCTATTGTCTACACATGCATTTGACATGCAAATGTACTGTACCACTCTCCTGGCATTTCAATTCCATTTTACAATTCAAACACATTGATAACCTCCCTCTCATCTGGGGTTGGGGGCACCACCACCATTACATCCAAGACACCACACAGTGAAGGTACTTTCATGCGACTCAATCTGATGTGTTGGTCAGCTGTCCAAAAGAACCAGAAATCCATTTGATGCAAAACAGTTATTGTTCTTGATGCTATTTAGTTAAGCTTACTACCGGTATTACTCTTGTGTTCTGTAAGGTATACAAAGGTGGGGGGGGGGGGGGGGGGGGGGGGTGGGGGGGGGGGGGGGGGGGGGGGGGGTGGGGGGGGGGGGGGGGGGGGGGGGGGGGGGGGGGGGGGCAGAACTCAAACTCGCCTAGGGCGCCAAATAAGCCAGAACCGGCCCTGCGGGGCATGGATGATCCAATTCATTGCGGCAAGTTCCGGAATCGATGCGGCAAATTTTTTAAGTTTCAATTACTTCCGTGGATATTGCAGGAGCAAATGAATGTTAAATTAATAAAACCACTTCAAAGCATTGAAAACTGCAAGACTGATACAGAAAACAGCCAATAAAATGTTGCTCAGTATCTGACTACTTGTATTGCCTCATCATGACTGATGAAACATTTGCTTTGCTTTCAGTAGAAATGTAATGCATTGCAATGCATCGTAGAATTGAATCGAATCGAATCGCTACCTCCCGAATCGGAATCGAATCGAATCGAATCGTGAGGGCAGTGCCAATGCACACCACTTTAGTAAATACGCATTCTCAATACAATAGGCCCATTATGAAGTGTGCAGAGGAATGTCAGACCTGCAAGTTGGCAATTTTTGGTGCGAGAGTCATCATTATTATCCAATGACTTACAGCCTTGGGGCTTTCCTTTTGGCCAAATACTGGATCAGGTCTTCCTTGTAGCGTAGCGGAGGTTTCTGGGGAAACGGAACTTCAGTACCTACCCATCTGTCACACGTCACATCTTTATCCTGAGTCATGCTTGCACAGATCTCTCAGATAATTCTCTGATAATATATCAGTTTATGAACTGTTTTGTTTTCAAAGCCGGAAATAGGAAAAAAAAGTTTTGTACGTGACCAGCTTCAGCTACTTTGCCTTCATCAGAGAGGTCATGTGGTGTCGTCTTCTGTGATGGATCAGGCATGGGTAAGCTGATAGGGAGTCAGACTTGTAGCCCAAAGGTTGCTGCTTCGACTCCCAACCCACCAGGTTGGTGGGGGGAGTAATTAACCAGTACTCTGGGATAGGACAGTGAGAACTAGTTGGACTAGCCCCCTGGGGGCACCATGGAAACTCAGGCGACTCAGCGAAATTAGTCGGAAGCAACACAAAAAGTCCATAGATACAATATCAAATAAATCTCCAATTGCTGAGTTCAACTGAGTTTACAAATTAATGAATTACGGTGAACAAACACAGTAATATAGAGGGGGTCCAAAGACACTACAGGAGTTAAGAAAAAGCCCCACCATTATCACTTTGGCAAAACATTGATGAATCAGCCCACCTAGGGCCGATAGGCCTGCGCGCATTTACTTCTTCAATCAACTGAAGGATCTTTTCCCTTCAGTCGTTAATAAGTGGTGGTAGTGTATTCATTCTGAAGGACGTGAATGGACGATTTTTGTGAGATATACCGTAAAGCCCCAACCCCCAAAGTGACTGCATTGTATTTATACTATTTATTCATTGACTGATGGAAACTGGGACCGCAAACTGAGTTGCCCTTCTGATGGGACTAATAAAGTTATCTGAATCTGAATCTGATGATGTATTACTTACTCATTGCCAAACAATGAATTTAAAGGCCACTAGCCTACTTTATATGTTGATACTTTGAAACTATTTAACCGAGGTGGAATGGCATGGAATAGATGTTTTGAGTAGGAAGGAAGCAGGAAGTTTTACTGCTTAATTTAGCTCGTCATTGATTAACAACGGAAGGTGCTTATGTGCTTATGTGCTCCTCCGGGGGGGTTGGGCCAGGTATTACAATGACCCTGCCTGCCTACCTGCCTGCCTGCCTGCCTGCCTGCCTGCCTGCCTGCCTGCCTGCCTGCCTGCCTGCCTGCCTGCCTGCCTGCCTGCCTGCCTGCCTGCCTGCCTGCCTGCCTGCCTGCCTGCCTACCTGCCTGCCTGCCTACTGCGGCACTATGAGACTTGCACCTCAAACTATGCTGCTAAATGCTGCTACTTGACCACTGGACTACAATGGACCATGTTGGATGATACAGTGTAGTACAGCGCAGCTTTGACTTTTTGTATTCCCCTATTGTACTGGACCTGCACTACTCCACAAGAACACACACATACACGCATGCACACACGCACGCACGCACACACACACACACACACACACACACACACAC
>NC_085879.1:26224277-26264983 GCF_034702125.1 Engraulis encrasicolus
AATTGAGCAGCTGTCCCTTCGGAGAATTATTACCCATGAGAATTTCAAAGGCATAGCCACTGGTGTAATGCAAGCACTTCAGGCCCCCCTGCATGCTACCAAGAATGGCCCCCCAAACGAAAAAAGAGGGCCTAATATCATCTGGAGGTGGCCTGTTTCTTCAAGTCAAAGGCCCATGTGGGCCCCCTGCCTCGCGGGGGCTGCGGGGGTTTACTCTACGCCCCTGGGCATAGCTATGGAAGCATCTGTCTGTGTATGACGACATGAGGTGTAATAGGCCTCAGTAGGGCCACTGACAGCTATGACTGGGCCCCGAGACAAATCCATCTGATACGTTCTTTATACATCTTAATTGAACCACTTTTTCATCTGGGTACAGCTCTTATGAGGAGCTGCATGCATGCTGCTGGTGTGTGAGGGCTTTTATCATTGATTACATCATGAAGTTAAAAATGTATTGCTCTACGAAGAGCAAATATGTAACCATCTCTCATTGAACTCCATTGATTTTCATTGTGTTGCTTTCCATGACTACAATGACCCTAAACATACACCTAAGGCCAAAGTTGATTTTCTGGAGAGGTGAGAGTGAATCAGTATTTGAAGTGTTTTGAAGTGACTTATCTGCTCATTTTCACATTATGTTCGATAAGCGACAAAACTTTTGTCTTGTGAAAATCTGCCCTGTCTGTGTTCATTAAAGGGTCAATCTTTCTTTGGTGCATGAAATTTATTTTTGTACATACATTTTCATTCAGGAGGGTTGTAGCTTTCATATGAGTGACTTCTGAAGCCAAGTGATTAATTGAAAGTCAGGTTATTAGCTGTTATTCCAAACAGATGGATAGGCGACAACTCTTTTGGAGACGGCTGTACACAAGTCAGACTGTGTGTGGGCCCCCTATATACATGGGGCCATGGTGACTCAGTAACACTTCATCCCCCTGAACGACACTCCTGTGTGGAATGGCTGGTCAGTCTACTTGTGCTATATGGCTGGGGGGGTCCATTGGAGCTGATTGTACATAGGGCCCACAATTTGCTGCTACGCCCCTGATTCCATGCACACAGAAAAAACGTAACGCAGGCTATCCATCCCACTGGGAAAACTGTGTTGACTCAACTGTTCCAACACTTTAAGAGACCTACAGAATAAGCATAAGACTGGGAGGCAGCAATTCACACATGCAAACTTTTTTGACTAAAAGACCACACAGTTGTACAGAAAAATATTTTATAAAACTTAGGTGTGAAAATATTGAATGTTTGAAAATGTACTACAAGTAAAGCAGGATTATTGACATGGAACTGAGATGTTGATGTAACTGCTTTGCAGCCTTGCTTTTACCCTCAGGCCAGGGCTAGACATCTGGCGTACAGGGTATTTTCCCGCTGGGCTGACAGTCCTCAGAGGCTTATGCTTTTTTTTTTGGTTTGTTTGTTTAAAATCTTCCCTTATAGACTGGCCCACAATTTACATGAGGCAGCTCATGGGTATATCTTTAATCCATTTCAGCCTGATGACTTGTATATGTTGTTTTACCTTTGGTGCCTGGAGACACGCTGCATTCAGGCTCTTGAGATTTTAGCTTTTTGAATAAAAATGTGGCTATGTTACAGCTGAATGAACACATTCTAATGCAAGATGAGGGTCTTAGGGTTTGAAATGCAACTTATTTCGTGTTTTTATGCTGAGGTTTTTATTTAGGTTTTTATATGCTGAGGGCAACTTTCCCAACAAGGACTTAGGCATTCAGCTGGTCGTTTTTTTTTTGCAGGTGCTTTAGACATCAATGGGTAAAAACAGTGGATTGATCCCATCATAGATGTACTATGGGGCTAGGGGTGAAGGCATGTGCGCAGATAGCGGGGGGAGGGGACATGACGTACCCAGATTTTCATTCACCTGGATCCGTCCCCTCACTTTTTGGAGAAAATATCTGATTTCTGCCTTTGCATTTTGCAATGTGTGAAATAGCGCCTCCCTGGACCATTCACTTTCATATGTGGCAAAAAACGGTCAATATATATTTTTTAAAATCAAGATTTAAAAATGGTTAATGTAGTAGACCTACTAAAGCAAATAAAAGTATTTAGCGGAAGATGAATGGGCCACTAACAATAAAAAAAATTATATTCAGTGTATAATAAATAATAATGCCCCCCCCCCACACTCTGACGGACGGTTGGTTGTGAAAATGTCCTCCCCAGTTTTTAAAAGCTATCTGCGCCCCTGGGTGAAGGGCTGGTCTATGCCAAAATGTGCGGGCTGGTTTGTGATCCCAGTCCAGCCCTGCCTCAGGCTATTGACTCTGAGACATTCTTTTGCTCAGACAACACGAGCAAAGAATGGGGAAATACCTGACAGCTCTCTCCCTCCCTCCTTCCCTCCCTCCCCCTCCAGCCTTCTATCAATAGAAGTTCTATGCCTACTTAAACCCACTTAAATATGTGTACACAATGTCATCATTCATCTCGCCCTCCCCAGTGTTTCTTTTCCTCCTTGGCATGTACGGTATACCTACCTGAGGCGATATATGTCGCCTCACCTCACCTCACCTAAGAGAGTGGCCTGTGTGTGTCATCATCGTTGTCATTGAAATGTTACCTGGAAATGGGTTGACTAATTTGGATTGGGTGCTCAGTATGAAAACGTAGTCTTATCAATGGTTCAACTTAGTTTTACAGCTGATTTATTACATTTCTACTCTGCTTTTATTCACATAGTAACTATATTTGTATAGCTCAATTTCATACAAGGCATGCAGCTCAAAGTGCTTAACGAATAGAATAGACAACAATGTTAAGAGTAAAAAATAATGCGGTGAGGTAGCAAAGATAGAAAGAAAGAAGAAGGAAATGGAAAAAAATAAGAGATGAAACAAGACAGAATAGAGACGATAAGTAAATAGATAATAAATAAATACAAGTAAAAAAAAGAGGGAGTTGAAGGAAGAGATAAGTAGAAATTAAAAAGGCATAAAGTCCACAAGAGTTTAGGCCCAAGACAAGTTATATACGTATAGTCATAAGGAAATAGGGCACTTAGATGTGGCCCCTGGTGGCAACAGGGGTAAGGAAAAACTTCCTTTTCACTTGATTTATGATTTTGGGTGGGGAAAATTCAATGTAGTCTTTGGACCCAACTCTTAAAGATTCAATACAATGAATCATATGAGACAATGCTATGAAGTCTTTCAGTCAGTTTGTCAGTCAATCAGGAGGAAATCACTTTGCTTTTCTAAGTGCTGGCACGTGATTTAGCTCTCTGACTCTTGTTGGATAGGAGCCAGATTCATGGACGTAGAGTAAATACAGCGGCTTTACTTGATGTGGCCTATCTCTATTCCAACCACTGCCAAAACATTTCTGGGTCAGGGGAATTTTTCTGACTATCAACATAGCTATGCAGCAGCTTTGATTGAGCTTGTGAGCCACACACACCTGCAGGGTTGCCAGATGAGGGTGATGATTTCCATCCCAAAAAAATGCTCAAACCTGCCTAGAAGCACAAAATTCCGCCCAATTCCATTGTTTTCTATGGCAAAAATTGGGTGGGTTTTTCTGCTAAATGCCATTTATACCCGCACATGGCCATCCTAAGCAGCCCAATTGGGCGGGAAACACACTGCACACCTGACATTTTTTGACAAGAGAGGCTTTGTTTTAGCTGATGACGTGTGCATGTGCAACCGAGATTTGTCTAATGCAGTGGCTGTCCACCTTTTTTGAATGGACACCCCATTGAATTCATTGTAAGCCTGGCAATGATATGGCCTGGGCGCAAACAGTCTGGCGAAAGCTAAGAGGAATTCGTTAGCATGACTGTTATAATATAGCATTGCAAAAGCATACAAATAACAAAACAAACGTGTGAATAGTGTTACCTTAGAAAACAACACGACAATGGCCATGGCATTAGCTGATAGCGTCGGTAGGTAGTACATGGATAAGTGGTTAGGGCATCAGACTTGTAGTCCAAAGGCTGTCGATTTCACTCTTGATCCGCCAGGTTGGTGGGGGGAGTAATTAACCAGTACTCTCCCCCATCCTCCTACATGACTGAGGTACCCTGAGCATGGTACCGTCCCGTCCCTTGCATGGGTGAGGCATAAATACAATTTTGTTGTGTGCAGTGTTCACTTGTGTGGTGTGGAGTGCTGTGTCACAATACAATGACAATGGGAGCTGGAATTTCCCAATTGGGCTTTCACTTCACTTAGGTAGACAAAGTGCTCAGTAGTCAATTAAGTCAATGGAGTACAGGCCCTACTCTGTCAAAAATGGCCTGATACGTGTAAACATGAGTTGATACATTAAACGAGCCCTATCTCACGCCTTTCGTAAAGTCTTCACGAAAAAAATAGATTAATTTTCGTGGTGCATTCACGTTATTGCCCGTTTTTCGTGGTAGGGCAACGAAACGCTGCCTATTCATTTGAATTGCCCCACTGCTGCTATGGTTAGGAGGGGGTGCTGACAGAACACTGCTGATACACTCGGGACTCACTAATTCGACGCCCTTTCGGTACTTACGCCTTATGTCCTCTAAGCCTAAACCTAAACCTAATATAAATCTAACCCTAACCTTAACCCTACTTAACCCTAAACCTAACCCTAACCTTAACCCTAACCTTGACCCTAAACCTAACCCTAAATTGCTTGTTTGAAATGTTTGATTACCATGTGACGGTAGGCTACCGAAAGGGCATCAAACTAATGGGTCGCTAGGCAACAGTCGGGCAATTCAAGTGAATAGGCAGCGTTTCGTTGCCCTACCACGAAAAACGGGCAATAACGTGAATGCACCACGAAAATTAATCTATTTTTTTCGTGAATACTTCACGAAATGAGTGATATACGGTTGCCCTTGCATGGGTGAGGCATAAATACAATTTTGTTGTGTGCAGTGTTCACTTGTGGTGTGGAGTGCTGTGTCACAATACAATGACAATGGGAGCTGGAGTTTCCCAATTGGGCTTTCACTTCACTTAGGTAGACAAAGTGCTCAGTAGTCAATGAAGTCAATGGAGTACAGGCCCTACTCTGTCAAAAATGGCCTGATACGTGTAAACATGAGTTAATACATTAAACAAGGACAGGATGTGAAATGTCAGGTTAGGCAAATAACCTGACATAGCCAAATAATAGCCCAGGCTATCATTTTTCTCAATCACCTATCCCCTTAACGCACACCGTTCCACTAGTGGAACACTGTAAATGTCACTGCAAAAATTACCATAGTAGTTCACCACTACGACAGTGCACAGGGCCTTTAGTAATACATTACAACTTGGTCATTGCTATTCTGGATTAAGTATTCTGGATAAAGTGACAGAAAATGAATGCTGTTGTTGTGAAAATAATTAAATATTCATTTTGATCAACACACACAATTTTTGTAATGATGTTTTATTTTACATACTTGGAGCAGATGTTGTTTTCAACAATTGTATATGTACTTATTGAACTTGAAAAAAATATCAGGCCAAAACATTGTTTAATCGAAATATGGGTGCTGATGCAGCCTGATCTCCAGAATTCCGTGCTCCTGGACACGGATGTTAAGGACACAAAATCCATGTCCATGAGCACAGATTTTGCCAAAATTCCGTGCTACTGGGCACAGAATTGTTTTCCGTGATGGGCACACGGAATTCCTTTCTATATTCCCACAGCACTGTGTTAACTCTACCATTAGAAAATACATACCAAATGCTAATCCTGAACAAAATAATGCTATAGCAATTTAAGTTGTGCCCTGACCAAAACATTACCTCACCTTAACCTTAACCTAATATTTTTGAGAAATACCTTTTCCAGTTGGTTGATAGGCTATCAAATTCATATAATGAATGAAAGAATACTAGCTGTGCCTAGACCAAAACAACCCCTAACCCTAGCCTGTCAGCAAGAATTGGTTTTTTTTTTAGAAAAAATATTTGAAATTAGAAAAATCCTGAGAAAACTCAAGACTGTAGAAACATAGAGCTGTGGGAGTATAGAGAGAGCACTTCAGTGTGTCCATCACTGAAAACAATTCCGTGTCCAGGACCACGGAATTTTGGAGATCATGTTGGCTGATGTGTCTCTTCATTTTGCTTAATAACTCTATGCATTTTAGAAGGCATCTTGCCCACCTTCTCTGGTCAGGTGAGTTGGACATCCACAAGCTCAATACTCTCCTCATTTATGAAGTTTAACTTTGTGATTGTCAATTCTTGTTGCAATTAAACAGTGTGGATTGCAATTAAACAGCGGACGGACAGTGTGTGGGACCTTTGCATTGCAACAGCTGTATACACCATGGACATACGGCACACCTAATTTACCTGTTGTGTTTTATGGGTGCTTTCACTTTCTATTGGACTGGCTTTCCAGGATTTTTTCCGTGTGACGGGTGCAAATTACTCATTTGCCTAACCATGTGCATTAACAAAGAACCTAAATGTCTGTGGTTGGAAGACCTGTTTCCAACCTGTTGTGGGTAAGTTCACCACACTTGTTGACCTGAAGGTATCCTTTCTTAGAAATCCTCTTCCCTGACAAACAAGTTCTTAACCCCTTAGCGCAGAGCCTATGTTGTAACCTTACTTTCACCAAAATTGTAATGACTATATCTTAATTTGTAACTTAAGGCTCTCGGTAATATCACAGCAATGTTATTGTAATGTAGTTGAATTTTCAGCAAAGAGTGCATAGGCCTGTCCATCTGCAGTAAGAGGCTACGGAAAGTTTAAGTCTAATGAACTGGAGGAACTGAGGGAATTTTAAAAGGTACATAATAGTAGCATATGGGTTTAATCGTGTGCGACATAGCGGTGACTAATACGCCATTATGTTGGCCCATCTGAAACCAGTGTGCTTTTTGGAGGGGTTACATGCAACTTACTAGGCCTACTTAACTTGTTAATGTGACGTTTGTGCCACAGTGATACAATGACGTAATTTGCCATTGCTGATTAGACAATTATATTTGTTTTGATAACATTATCTTTGGGAGTGTTCCCCCTTAGTGTCGATAAGCAACCCTTACACTTAAATTGTTTTAGTTCAGTGGTTCCCATCCTTTTTCTTCAGGGACCCATGTTTTTACCATTGTAAGCTTTGGTGACCCAACTGCACGAGCGCCTGCACGAGAGGGAGTCACATGATACCCTCTGTTTCCTGCGAAAACTAATTTTTGTCATTTTATTCCTCAATTCGTCTCCGGTCAACTATAGAATAAATGTTTAATAGCACTAACATTTTGTTGCTTCTATGCAAATATTAGTTAAATGCTTTGTCATTTATTCAACATGGGCTATATATGATATTTAAAATGAAACCCCTTAAAATCAAGAGGGCTTCGCAACCCCCCTGTGGATCTTTGGCGACCCACTGGTTGGGTCCCGACCCATAGGTTGGGAGTAAGTGTGCAAACACTTAAATTCTACAGTCCTTACATCAACTAGGTGTATCTTATGGGTTAGGTTAGATTTGGGGTTAGAGGCACATAAAGAGCAGGGGTGTCAAACTCAAATTCACAGTGATCCAAAATCAAAATCTGGGATGAAATTGCGGGCCAAACTCCATTTTTGTTACGCAAAAATGGGCTAAAATTGTGCACTTAATAATACTCAAGGGTAAATTTCACAAACAAACACACATACAGTAGTAGTTCAAATATGCCTGCATATTGTCATAAAAGAGCACGAGATTTAACACTGGCCGTTCCCCCTTAGCTTCGATAAGTAACCCTTACACTTAGTTCTCCTGTCTCATGAAAAGGATATTCGTTTGTATTTTGGTAGTAGCAAAGAAGCCTCTTTGAATTCTCGGCGGGGAAAAAAAACACCACGCCCTTGCTTTGTCCTGCATTGCAGGACCACTATGAGGAAATTCCCCCCCGCTGACAGTGCGTCTATGCTTTACCCCGAAGTCAGCACAGTATGACTATGTATCACCCTTTAGAGTTAGGTATGTACAGTGTAAGTACATACTGTAATCAAAAATACTGAATCAAACAAAGATATCGCAAACCACGCCCACTCAATGCAAAAGCGTGTGCTCAAGTTGGGTCTCCTAAGGGGGCGTTGTCCCCTACTTCTTCTTCTCTTTTTGAGGTGTTTGCGCAAGACGTGCGCTACCGCCATCTACAGCGCTAAGGGGACTTCATTGATTCTCAACCTCAGGACTCCGAAGGTCTCCTAACCGAAGGTCTCCTAAAGGGGCGTTCACCCGACATAAAGTGGATACCGGAAAGGAAACAAAATGACGCTTCTTGGTTATATCCACTTTCTTTGCTGTAATCTTACGTTGTTACTCTAAAAGGTGCACAATATAGTGATACGCAATTATATGAACTATGAAAATATATCTAGGGTTAGTTCTCTTAACACTCATGGGTGTATGCGTAATTCAGGCCACACCAATTTAATTTGTTGGTTCTCGGATTTTTTCAGGAAAAAGTTGAAGCGAGAGGGCGAAAAAAAAATAAAAAAAATTAGTCGTGTGGTTATACCACCTGTATATCAGCCTCACATGGACCTCCAAAGTAAGGTGCAAGACAGGCAAACACCTGGACATGGAGAAGGACAGTGTAGAAGGGAATTAAGGCAGTCAAATAGACCAGGCACAAAATTAGCTCACAGGGCAATTATTATATTAATCTGGTTTGAATAAACTGAGATGATTCAACAGTTGAATAGTTGTTGTTTTTCTTTTTTAAAACTGCTATCCCACTCCACTAATTCCACTAAGAGCAATACTGTATTTCACCGCTGCTACTGCTAACCCACAGGGGCTTCAACTTGCCATTGCATGTTTGTCTGTAAATGTTTGAATGTAACACGTTTCCTGATTCGCTAGTCGTAATCGGCATGTTGAAAGGAGTGGTTTTATTGGTTCTCTACGTCACATGACCTCCAACTACTAAAGAGACACCTCCCCGTTCATGAAAACATGCAGTCTTAGTTTTTTTTAGCGATTTCATTTTTTGGGGTATTGAAACTGATTTTTTTTTTTTTCCATTTTGATACAAAATACAAGAGGCGAATCCGAGAACCAACAAATTAAATTGGTGTGGCCTCACTTTACTATATGTGTTCTGTTATGTGTTGTATTGTTGGTTCATTGTCTTTAATGTTAATGCTTCACATAATGGTTCTGGTCTCTTGAAACGATCCGGAGACGTTTGCACATGCTACTCTTCCGTTCATGCGTGCCGCCATATTGCTTTGTCTCTTAAAGGTGCACCATGTAGTATTTCTTAGTATTCTGTAGTATATAGTTGTTCTTTTCCAGAATTCATGCTGCCCATTCGCAGATGTTACCTTTTTCATGAATGCTTTACATGACCTTCAAATTCCAACTATTCATTATGACACTTATGGCACTTTTCATACATTAAAAGGGGAATCTTTGCCATGGTTTGCCATTTTGAATTTCCAGAAATGTGCATTTTAGGTGCAAAACTTACTGTTCTTTTGTTATTCTAGTAAATATAAGTTTATTACTTTGTAAATATTCATGAAAAGATACATTTTGACTATAGGCAGCACAGTTTCAATGAGCAGCATAATTGCAATACCTACTCTGGCCACCAATACAGTGCTCCTTTACTGTAGGTTATTGAAGGCGGCGCAAACCTCTGATATGACAAGTTTTGGCATTGTCTTTTTGTCCAATGCAACTTCTACAGTACTTAAGTTGTATTTTATACAGAATAATTTTGTATAAACAAGTTTTTAATCTGACAATGTTTCGGCCTGTCGGCCTTCCTCAGATTATGACGTGAACTTTTTTATGCAACTCGGGAGTGTGCTGCACTTTTCTCCTCCTGCATTACTGGTTGCCAGCTCCTCCTTTTCTGGTGTGTGTTTTGCACCTCCAGTCATTATACGGTATGATTTCCCATTTTCTTAAGTAACTGACAAGAGGGGATTTGTCAGGTTGCTCAAGGTCTCTTTGGGAGATCAGTCAAGACCCAGTCAAGCCATTATTTAGTGTGAGGAAGGAAACAGGACGAGTTGAAATGTCCAGTTTTTTTCTTTGTATTTATTAATTTAAACATTATGAGGAAAATACAAGCATGTCATTATGAAACAACAGCTCTAAGAAGACAACAGGAAGCAAAGACACCTATTCACAGAAACTTTCAATGTAGATTTACATTTACACAGGCGTTCACCTTTCCAGGACAATACAGTACTTTAAGATCAGTTTCAAGACAAGGAAATTATTTCATCAACAAATACATTTTTTATAAAAAAAAGAAAACATGTTGTTCTGTCAGAATGCTTGCCTACCCCAGCAGTCAATTCATCGGCTTCACAACACTGCTAACAAGTAAAGTAGCTAATGACAAAATCGGAAGAACAAACAATATATGAGCAAATAGAAGTAAGACAAGGAACACTTGATCAACTAGGTGGAAGCGTCATTGCTGACATCGTCATTTTCACAAGCTTCATCCATCAAAGTCCTCATTTTGTGTCAGGATTCATTTACAAAATTCAAGCAGATGACAGCAATACATGATATGCTGCTACATTTTGCTCTAATATTGGCGTCAAAACAACCAGTAAGGATTCACTGCATAGTCTGCTTCAAGAATTGAAAGAAAGAAAGAAAAAATATAATCTCCCAAATATCATAAATAGATAGAAAAGCTTACAAATCAGGAACCTATTTACAACATTTACACAGTATCGAGATCAGGGAACGCCAAAACAGCTGCTCGCAAACACACATTGGCACACTGGTCAATTCGATTTTTGCAGATTGTGGTCCTGAAGAGTGTTTCTCTAAAGCATGGTTTGTAACTATGTTAGCTACTATGTCAGTTGCAATGCAATTAACCATTGGCAACAAACTAAGTTTCTAATTGGCTAGCAACAACGCTTTCGAAAACCCCAGTCCTGAACGATGAGAGGAGCACAGCAGAACCTCTTTGCAAAGGAGGTGCGAACGGTGACAGCTGAGACATCCTTACATTACATTGCATTACATTACACTTAGCTGACGTTTTTATCCAAAGTGACTTACAGTTATTTGCTCAAGGGCACTTCAGCATGGATGGAGGTGTACACTAGAACCTGCAACCTGCAACTCTCTGATCTTAGCACCACCTCCCTAACCATTGGGCCATGACTGCCTGCCCCCTTCACTGGATCTGGTCGAGCAGCGTCTGGCAGTCGCCCATGCGATCCAGCTGCTCTACGGACTCGATTAGCCCCTCGACCTTCTCCTGGGGCAGCACGGTGCCGGCATTGCTGCGGAACTTCTTGCACAGGCTCTCGTCGCTGAGCGGGTTGCGCCAGTGGCCGTAGAAGGTGTCGCAGCGTCCGATCAGGACGTCGCCGCTGTCCAGCGTCACCACCACCTCGCCGTACATGCGGTCGAAGTTGGCCGGGTTGTCGTGGGGATGCTCCACTCGCACCTTGGCGAGCAGGGAATGCAGTTCGGGCCGCCGCAGGCCCTCCTCGGAGAACGAGCGCACGGTCACCTCGCCGTCCAGCAGCGCCGTGCAGGCGTTGAACTGGAAGGAGTGGCGCGCCTGGTGCTCCGAGTCCGGGAACGGGCGGTTGATGTACTTGGACGGTGGCACTCGCAAGAGGATCTCGCGCACCCCTCCGGGGGACACCCGGCCGCCGGACAACCCCACCAGGGCCTCGTGGACGGTGGCGGCGGCGTCCGCCACCCAGTGCATGCCGAGGTGGGCCGGGAAGCGCTTGAAGCCCATGTCCTGCTCCTCCAGCAGGAAGCGGTGGGGGTCGTACTTGTCGTCGGGCGAGGCCAGGGGACGCGGGGCGTAGTCCTCGTAGAAGGCGCTGAAGCCAGAGACCCCGGGCACGGCATCCAGCACCAAGGGACTGGCCTCCAGGCCTCTAGAGGCCAGCAGTGCTGCCTCCAGGCCCAGGCGTGCCGCGTTGCCGATGTGGAAAGGCTTGGACTGGGTGGCGGCGTTGGCCATGGGAGCGCCCGACAGCGAGGCGGCGATGGCCAGGGCGTGGCTGCACTGGGCGCGCTCCAACGAGAGCAGGCGGGCGCACGCTGCCGCGCTCCCCATAGTGCCCACCACTGTCGGCGGGTGAAACCTGCGAGAGAGAGAGAGGGATGCGGAGGAAAGGACGAGAAGAAAAAGAAGAGGAGGGAAGAGAAAAAAGAAAAAGAGAGGGGGAGGAGAAGGGGCATGTGAGTGAGAGGGATGTTTTGGAGTCTCCCACCTGAAAAACCCCAAAGGATGAACAAACTTGTCTCAGCTGGTGGAACCCAGCCTTGGAATAGTACAGGCAGGGAAGCTGACAGGGGGGGACAAAGGGGTCAATTGTCCCAGGCCCAGGGAGATATGGGGCCCAGAATTAGGTCCTCATTACATTGAATGTATTGAGTGCGAGGCCCTTTTTGAGGGCATTGTCCCGGGCCCGGCCAAAGCTGTGAGCGGCCCTGAGTACAGGTGTACGTAAGTGCCTAAGTGATCCCTCTATGTCCGAAATTACACAGGACACAAGCCTAGTGTTTGTGCCGCCGCACTGAGTGGACCCTTAAGAGTGTGTTTTGGAGAGGAAATAACAGATTAGACGTGATTTCATTTTATTTGGGAACAGACGGAGAGAGCGAGGTGAGGTCACTGACGGTCATCCAGAACTGTGCTGGTCTGTGCGCAGCGCAGCAAGGCTGGATTGGACTGGTGATCTGGTATAAAGGGTATTCTCCCAGTGGGTCGACACTGTTCGTTTTTTTGTTTTTGTTTGCTTGTTTGGTTTTATCCTAGGGTCTGGGCCAACGTTTAAAGAGGGCGGCCACATTAGTCTATCTTCAATATAGACTGAGTCAAACAGGATGCCATGAAGTTGCCTTGTATATGTGACGGACCAGTTTAACCTATTGATGCCTAAAACACCTGCAAAAAATGCCTGCTGAATGCCTAAGCCCTCGTTGGGAAAGTTGCCCTCAGCCTATAAAAACCTAAATCTTAGCCTCTGATGCACATCAAAACATGAAATGCATTTAAACCCTAAGAATGTGTTGATTCAGCCGTAA
This sequence comes from Engraulis encrasicolus, assembly GCF_034702125.1. NCBI lineage: Eukaryota > Metazoa > Chordata > Actinopteri > Clupeiformes > Engraulidae > Engraulis > Engraulis encrasicolus. The sequence goes on from NC_085879.1 coordinate 26,237,304, forward strand.
CATACCCACATTTTTATTTTAAAAAGCTAAAATCTCAAGAGCCTGAATGCAGCGTATATGTGTCTCCCGGCACCAAAGGTCAACAACATATACAAGTCATCAGGCTAAAATGGGTTAAAGGCGAAAGGGCCCGAGTGGGTTTTTGGTCCTTATCCAGCACTGGTCTCTGTGCAAACACTTGTCTGAGGGGACTCTCTTACTAACTTCCTCACTGGAGCTAAAACTGTTCCAAGTGGCCTCTCCCTACTAGTCTGTCTGGTGTGTGTGTGTGTGTGTGTGTGTGTGTGTGTGTGTGTGTGTGTGTGTGTGTGTGTGTGTGTGTGTGTGTGTGTGTGTGTGTGTGTGTGTGTGTGTGTGTGTTTGTGTGTGTGTGTGTGTGTGTGTGTGTGTGTGTGTGTGTGTGTGTGTGTGTGTGTGTGTGTGTGTGTGTGTGTGTGTGTGTGTTGTTGTTGTGTCTCCCTCTGTGTGCATGTTTGTTTACTTTTGACTGTCTTTTACGGTATTTGTGTGTGTGAAGGAAAATCCCATTGCACTCGTCTATGTCTGCAGGCATATACTAAAAAACCTTTTCTGGCAATGAACACACTGTTTCCTTCAAATCTCTCAAGAGACATTTGTTTTTGCAATCATACAATCCCTCCTATATGTATTTTGAGTAAGATACTGTAACTAAGTAGACACATGTTGTGCCTAGTGGGTGGACCAAGTAAAACTAAATGTTGAATTTTGGAAGAAAAAGAGGACCAATTATTTTTTCAAGGAACACTATTTTTGGCCTTTGGAGTTGGAGGTGGAAGTATCTTTCCTTGAGAACAACGGAGAAGAATCAGACTACTCCAATACATCCCAGTCAGTTTAACTACTTAAAGGTTATTTGGCCCCAGAATAATCTCCAAACATACATCCCAGTGCAGTGATACTGCAAGTCATGGAGGGCCAGAAAGTGGTGTTTATGTTTTTGCTTACCTCTTTGGAATGTTGGCGGCCTCGTTGGAGAACCTCAGGAGGCGTCCCTGGACCTCGATGCCCACATTGAACGCCAACAGGAAGTCCATGCCGCTCGGCTTGCTGTTGCTAGGCAACATGTCGCCAATGGCCAGCAGGGCGGGCAGGACTGCGCCGGAAGGGTGAGTGGCCGGGTGCCAGGTGTCATCGAAGTCCATGGAGTGGGACTGTGGGTTGTTGCAATGGGGTTGGGGGTGGACAGAGGGAATGGGAGAAGAGAGAGCTGAGTTAGATGTAGACCTAGAAATATAAAGTCAGTGCAAGAAAAACCAAACCCAAACAAAAGAAAAAAGGCTGATTAAAAAAATAAAATCTTTGAACACTTCCTGTTCTTAATAGTCTTGGCTGTGATCTTCAACATGAGCAAATGATCTATCACCCCGAATCTCAGGATCGCTATCCTGAAGGTATGTAGGTTACTTAAATGTTTTTAGCTCTCCTCTATCCTGAAGGTATGCAATGTATGATTACTTCAGTGTTTTTAGCTCTCCAAGGTACACACTGCAGTTTACTTCAGTGTTTTAAACTCTCCTCTAGAAGCGTAGAAGAGTACAAAGCTTGCTTTAGTGGCCTTAGCTTGCCTCTTCACCATCATCCCATGTGTTTCTCTACTTGGTCGCGAGAGACTTGGTGGTGGTATTGGAGCTCTTGTGTGGGTCAGGATACGGCCCTATGGCCGTCTGGCCTGCTTTGCTCTGCTCTGCTCTGCTCTGGTCTTGTCTGGTCTGGTCTGGACGGATGGACGAACAAGAACAAAAACAGTCCTGCTGTCCAGAAACCCCGACCACAGGAAAGGCTGAACGAGACTAATAACAGACTTTGGGAATGTCGTGCTCCCGGCTCGGTAAATAGATATTACGAGGGAACATCCCTAATATTTCCTGAGAGAGGGGTAATGCCTGACGGATTACGCACCACCTCCGTGTTATTAGCCTCGGCGGATGGCTTCTCTCCTGCCCAAAACACCTCCAAACAGGGAAGCCGATTGGGGAGGTTTGGTGGGGGCAAAGGGGCCTGTTGTCCAAGGCCCAGGGAGAGAGGGGGCCCAGAATCAGATTCTCTCAAAATGTATTGAATTATGCGTTGAGAGGGGGGACTTCCGATTGATTTTGTCCAGGGCCCGACCAAAGATGTCAGTGTCAGCGGCCCTGCCTCCAAAGCACTGTTCTAATGTTTGATCACCACCCCTGCCGAGAGAGGCTTTGTCTCGAGCGGCTACCACTGTGTTCATGAGAGCGAGGGAATGAATGCCTCATGGATTCTTACACATCGCCTCTGTGTTAGTACCCTCGGAGGACTTCTCCTTGCAAAACACCTCCAAGCAATATTACAGTTTTTGACCACCACCTGTCCCAAGAACATCTTTGTCTCAAGTGACTACTAATCTAATATCACATTGGTTTAGATAGAGTTATGTCTCCATGTTGGTAGGTAAGTTCTGTGGGTTGTATGTAATATACGTCTGTCAGTTGTGCAACAGTCTTGTGATGTGATGTTATGTGTATGTCCTGTCTTAAGCGAGTGTTGCTCAAGGACGCAAAATGAATTTCAGTGAAAACTGACAATAAAGTCTAATCGTATGGTATCGTATCGTATTGTATCGTATGGTATCGTATCGTATCGTATCGTATCGAATCGTTTGCATGCTTCATTGTGCCACATCTGGCGATAGTGTGAGCGTGTCCGCTCCACTTTTCACGCTTCACAGTGCCACATCTGGTGGAATGGTTTTAATCTGGCGAGGTATGAATGGTCTGCTGGGTGTGTGCCTATGACTGGGTAATGGCTTGGCTGGACTGGTGAGTGTGTCCCCATGTCCCCACGTCCCCATGTGCCATGGAAGGAGCAACACCCAGTCCTAGTCCTACACACATCCCTCTTTTGTGGTAGGTCAACTGAACTCACTTAATTGCACAATGTTTTGGTCAGATGACAACGTTTTTTTGGTCAGATGTGGTCAGATCGGGTGATTTTGTTGTTTTTAAGTGTCCTGGTGATGGTCATCTGACCACAAATTCTAAAATTGAAAATGACAACAGTGCATGGGAGCTGGTGACACTGGATCTTCTCAGAGCGACCTGTTCAAAGGCGGGTGTGTAAAAGTGTGTGGATTCGTTGACAAAGAGTCAGGCCTGGCCATGCCGTGGCCTAACGGTAGGGCACTTAGTTACAACGCCGGCGACCCGGGTTCGATTCTGGCCCGTGTCATTTGCCGAAACTTCTCCGGCTCATTTCCTGTTCCTCTGTAACTGTCCTGTCACAATAAAGGTATAAAAACTCCAAAAAATACTGTATCTTTAAAATAAAAAATCAGGCCTGTCTGTGAGCATGAGGTTGTGAGATAGAGATTTGAGACACTCACTGCGACGCCATTAACAAAGGCTGCCAGGGTGGGTGAAAGTCTTGTGTTCTTGCGGCCGTACACAGAGCTGATGTCATCTGGCGCATACATGTGCTGCAGAGAGAGAGAGAGAGAGAGAGAGGGAGAGAGAGAGATTATGCGTCAATGCGTCAACCTCATTTGGAGAAAAAGAAAGAGAAAGTGAGTTCCATCGCGTGCTTATAAGGTTAGATTAGTCACCATAGTCGGTCACTCCAGACAACACCCACACAGGAGTCACATGGGAATTTTGAAAGAGGGGTCGAAGCAAAAAACAGATAAACAGCCAGTAAAAAAAGATGGAAAGAGCAAGAGAGAGAGAGAGACAGACACACAGACAGAAAGACAGACAGACAGATACAACTTGCAGACCCACAGAAAGAAACACAGATTTTGTAATGGCACAGTCACAAGACTCAGTGCTCACTTTCAGTGTGAGTCAAGGGTTCTGCTATTTGCTGGCCACAAGACTGGGAGTCTCAATTCAGGCACACAGGAAACTGTAGTTGAGGCAGCCCTTGGCTACAAACAACCCGCCCACCCCCACCCCCACCCCCTCTGCCCTGACCCCAACACACTCGCGCACGCACGCACGCACGCACCAGCACGCACGCACGCACGCACGCACACACACACACACACACACACACACACACACACACACACACACTGGCTTGAATATCAGGTCGTTTGAGCAAAACAGCACCACTAAAAGGACATAGTCTGTTTACTGTATGTATGGGAGAAAACATGCACGTTTTTATTTCACTTGTAAAGTCTCCTTGGCAGACGGCAGTGACCAAGATGAACTAAAGGTCTTGACTACTAATCTAGGGTGCGTTTCTTGACAGCCTCGTTGCTTAATTGTGATGGAATTTTTCGTTGGAAACGGACTTAATTGTTGACTGCTTGGTAACGATGCCTTCGAGAAACAGGATACTGAAAGATAGTTTTAAAACATGCATGCATGTTGTGGCATGTTGCAAGTTACTGTCAATATCTATTCTATGATGATCATATATATTTTATATTCATAATGCTTATATTTGTGTGCGCCTTGAAGGGAGGCTTTCAATCTCATTGTCTGTGTATAATGACAATAGAGGTGTTTATTTTCTTTTCTTGTCTTTTCTTGTCTTTTCTTTTCTTTTCTTTTCTTTTCTCGTCTGGATTGTCACCATTCTACAGGGCATGGAGTAAAATCAATGAGTGTTGACACAGTCATTGGCACTGCACGGTATTTTGACTTCAGTTGACAAAAAGCTTAACATCTTAGATTTCACCAACGGTCTCAATGGGATTCCTGGAAGTGGCGTGTTCTGTGTTCTCTAGCTCCTGTGCGTAAACAGTAGTGGTGTGTGTGTATGGGGGGACGGACAAAGGAGGGACAAAGGGGTCACTTGTCCCGGGCCCTGGGAGAAAGGGGGCCCAGGAATGAGTCCTCATTACATTGAATTGATTGGGTTTGGGGACCTTTCAGATGTCTTTGTCCCGGGCCCTGCCAAAGCTGTCAGCGGCCCTGTGTGATATCCCCAACCCAGGGCCTCTGACAGCGTTGGCCAGGCCCAGGAACAAGTATTCTGAAAGCCCTCCCCAACTCAATACATACAGTGTAATGAAGTCCCAGCTTTGCCACCCTCCTCTCTCCCTGGGACCGAGACAACTGACCCCTTTGCCAACCGCTGTTGGCTTCCCTGGTGCTTGCTCCCGTGGGTGAGCTGTAGTAGTGTGTGTGTGCTACGCTACCTGTGACACCCCCGGCCCACACACTGAAAGCCAACACCGTTTAACTACTACGTAGTGGCCTCTAGAAAGCTGATGCCTTCCCTGCCTTCCTTACCTGGAGGTGAAGTAGGCTACTGCCAGCTCAAAGACCTGCTTCAGTACTAACGCACACACGCACGCACACACACACACACACACACACACACACACACACACACACACACACACACACACACACACACACACACACACACACACGTGAGACACATGCGACACACACATATACAAATGAACCCTTACCTGGCAGTGACGTAGTGCCAGCTCGAAGACCTCTGTGGTGCTGCCAATGAGGCCCACGCCCAGGCTGTCCAGCACCATGCGTTTGCTCCGCTGCAGCACGGTGGGGGTCAGGTGCTGCGGCTTCACCCCCTGGATGAAACGCCCGAAGCTGCTGGTCACCGTCTCCTCTGGGGCTGGACGCTCCACCACTGTTGGATGGAAGGGGTTTGGGTGGGAGAGAAGTGTTGCATTAATTCATTTTGAAGTGTTGGAGAAACACTGGGGGAAATAGGCCTAAACAGTGTTATTTTAGCACTCTAGAATGTACTCTGCAAGTGTTGAAGTAACACTGCATTTTACTGTGTGGTGTCAACATTTCAGAGTAAATCCTAATGGAGTATTACTGTAACAACAACACTTTGGAGCGTCAAGTGCTCTAACAAAGGAGTCAAAAGTCAGTGTAACATTTTGCAGGTGGTGTAATTCCAACTCTACAGCTCTTAACATTTACACAATACTGAGTAGATTCAACTCTGAAAATATTACACTGACCAAAGAGTAAAACACTTTTGTTTTAGTGGGACCAAATGTTATCTGAAAGAAAGAAAGAAAGAAAGAAAGAAAGAAAGAAAGAAAGAAAGAAAGAAAGAAAGAAAGAAAGAAAGAAAGAAAGAAAGAAAGAATGAAAGAAAGGACAGACAGAAAACAGTAAAGAACGAAAGACAGAAAGAAAGAATGAAAGAGAGCCAGAAAGAAAGAAAGAAAGAAAGAAAGAAAGAAAGAAAGAAAGAAAGAAAAAACATACCTTCAAAGGCTGACTTGTGCAGACCCCGAACTGCTGACAATGGAGTGATGGCCTTCTGTACACACACACACACACACACACACACACACACACACACACACACACACACAGCATCAGCATCATTGGAAAAAAGCTTAAAAGCCACAAGTGACAAAACTATGTAAATTCCACACCCCTCCCCATTGAACTGCATGTCAACAAAACAGGTTCTTCAAATCCTTCTTCCTCTTTGAAAAAGAAAGTTTCCAAACCTATAGCACTCGATTTCCCTTGAGCATATGATGACGTTTCTCTATCCCCCCGTTTCTCACCCACCTCTCTTTGGCCCTGCTTAAACTTTATCTCCGCTATCCACAAGCTTATTTTACACCTCGATGCTTTTATCTTCCCCAGGCCTGTCACAACAAGGGAAGCAAACTAGGCAATTGCCCCAGGGCCCCCAGCTGAAATGTCAACTTCATGAAGTTTGGCAGCGCCTTAATCAAATCAATGACAGAAAAAAATCAGTGATGCCAAGATATGGCTGCAGCTTAGGGCCCCCATCTGCCAGGGGGAGCCCTGATTGGCCAAAAGTGAAAAATGGCAGAATTGTGACAAGATGCAATGCTGGAAAAGGAAACCCAATCAGTAGTGTTGAGTACAGTTAGTAGACATGTTATCATAATAGTTCCTACCTCGTAATTATGACACTGTCTATGTAAATTTCCCATCCGGGGACCCCACAGCAATCTGTAGCCTAGGGGCCCCAGACCATGTTAATCCGGCCCTGCCCACACACCCTCTGTCTCCTCTGTTTCCTCTGTCTCAGAGGAGGACTTTTTTCCCTTCCCCAAACAGGTTCCCTGCTGAATCGGCGCAAGCAGCAAGAGTGGAAAAGTCATTTGAAACATGACCCAACCACTGCTGTCATGAATTCACGACTCATCTTTCGTCTCAAGTGTGTCAAGTGCCTTTGATCAGCTGTGGCCGGGTAATAACCACAGTTTAATATGTCTCTCTTGGGATGAAAAACAGGCACAGCCAGCGTAGCATACTGTAGAGCCATTTCTCAGGTGTTATCGTACATCACATATTATTACCATGCTGACAAGTGTAGATGAGCAATAACCAAGATTAGAAAAACTTTAAAAAAAAAAGTTTTGAGAGGTGCAAAATGAAGTAGGTGGTTTTGGCAAATAGCAAAATTGGCTACGAGAGAGCCACAAGAATGCAAATACATCTGTTGCTGCTGCTGCGGCTGCCAGAATCTTCGCATTCCCTCGAATACCAACTACACACACACACCCCCTCCACCTCCTCTGGCAAATATTGCCCTACATTCCCCCTACATCAGAAAAAACTACAGTGCAATTAATAGCACAACTAGAGAAGAATGTAGGCCTATAGGGAAATAACCAAAAAAATAATAGAGAGAAAAAAATGATCTCTCTGTCAAATTAGATGGAAGAAATAAAAAGGACAAAAATAAAAATAAAAACCCCTAAAAACACAGATTGAAAATATGCACACATCATTTTTTATCAGTCCTTTTTAATCAGTTAACAGTTTTTTTTCTTTAATAAAACAGAGTATGGGTACTTACCCTGACTTTGGACAGCATGATGTCTGATGCGCTGGTGTCTGGAGCTTGAGTAGACAGGAGAAGCAGAAGCCTGGCTCAGTGGTTCAGCTGCGGATGACAAGAGTACTCGGAGGAAGTGTTGATGGTTTTCGGTGCCTCTCTGCAAGTGGATGCTGGGTCTCGTGCTGTGGTCTGGTCTGCTCTGGTCTGGTGTTGGAAGACTCTTCAATCCTTCTTGAAGTCTGATCAGAAAGCAAGGCCAGCCCTTATTTATACCCCTGGCCCTCTCCAAAAAACCTATTGATATGTCAAGAGTGGAATCTCCACACTCTCCATCTCGTATTTTCCATCACAAATGGGTGGGGCCCCCCTCATCACCTCGCTGACATCATCACTGACCCCCCATGGAAACAATAGTGTTTCCGGCGGAACTGGACGGGACACAAGGGGGGGGCATTGAGGAGGGCTGGGCCGTCCGGAGGCTGAAGATCCTCCCCCCCAATTGTTTCCATCATCTTCTCCTCTATAAACTTGGAGCATCTTATCCCAAGATCTCTACACTTCAGACTGAGCATTACCTTCTTCAGGTACGTGGTTGTGTCTTCTGCTCTCTGCCTTCTCTGCTCTGCCGTTCAGGTTTTAAACAATATTTTTCAAATTTAAAAATACACTTGGAGAGCTGATTTAACATCTTCAAGACTGTATTTGGTGCCAGAGTAATCTCTAAGTAGTATTAATTAATGCTGCATGTTTTTAAAACTGTGTATTAGCAGTGTTTGCATCTTGTTCAATTTGTGCATGGATATTTTAACGGATATTTTCCGTTAATCATTGTACTATATATCATGAATGAAAACAAAACTGTATTTGTATAGCCTATTTGTAGGCCTATAATATAATATAATATAATATAATATAATATAATATAATATAATATAATATAATATAATATAATATAATAAATATAAGGTAATATAGTGGCAAATAACATGTATGTATTATATTTTATTATAGTGAATCACATTTCAAAAATATTGAGCAAAACATGGTGGTTACATTATTCTCATGGTTGCCATTGTGTTAATTGAAAATATATTTTTAGGATTCATTAATGATGTTTAAGGTATTATATTAAATCATTTAGTTTAAGTTAAAGACAAGCCTGTGCGTTTGACAACTGCACTGAAATTAAAATGGTACTGTGCCTTAATTGCTATGCAAAATAGTTTGTGAAAAAATTTAACTTACTGCAGCTAGCATCCAGATAACTGAATTCAAGTGAAGTCAAAAGTCAGACAGCTGTAATAGGTCAGAGAGAGAGAGAGAGAGAGAGAGAGAGAGAGAGAGAGAGAGAGAGAGAGAGAGAGACAGAGAGAGAGAGAGATGAGGGTCAGACAGTTAACTTACCGACACGTGCCGGATGGTGTGTGTGTGTGTGTGTGTGTGTGTGTGTGTGTGTGTGTGTGTGTGTGTGTGTGTGCCATCTTCATTCTGCTACTCCTAGCTCTCCAGTCACATATCAGTAGAGTGCACCTGTGGCTGAGCCACAGAGGAAAGCACTCATTAAAAAGAATACACCTGCAAAGCAGCACTGTGTGTGTATGAGAGAGAGAGATGGGGAGGGCTGGTGGTGAAGGAAGGAGGGGTGGAGGGAGGAGAAAGGAAAAGAGGCTAAGAGCAGAGAGAGAGAGAGAGAGAGAGAGAGAGAGAGAGAGAGAGAGAGAGAGAGAGAGAGAGAGAGAGAGTGGGGAGGAGGAGAGAGAAGTATTACAAGTTTAACTTGGCACTTGGAACAGAAAAGTGTGGTAACAGGAATACTCACCATTTTTAAAAAACATTTTCAGGCATTGCCCAGAATAAATGTTTTGTATGTCTGAAACAGATTTAGATATTTTGTTCATCAAAAACTGGGGAAAAAGCTCAGTGGCTTTCTTTCAAATTGCTCAGCTGGAATAGTAAAGTCCAGTGTATATATTTAACTTTCAAAACAAGGCATTAGTCATGTCTCCAGGTTTCTTTCAGACATAATACAAAATCCATTTACAGTTTTTTTTTCTCCTGTTTATTGGATTTCATCACTTCATACTTCATCCTTTATTCATGTATAATAAGAAAAACGATTTATATCAACTTTTCTTTTTCTGGTATCGGAAATCATGACGAAACCAAATACTGATACACAGCCTGCTACACTGTATTAATGATGACATGATGTATTGATGACTGTGAAATGCAGTATGTCTGGCTAGACATGGTTGTAAGTACACAGTGAAGCATGCAGTGTTAGTTCAGCACTGAAAGATTAAACTGGGAGCAAATACACTCTAGAAAATGCATGTAAATTGAGTCTCCAAAGGTTGATTTCACACTGCATCTTATACTGTGTGTTCATATGTTGCCTTAAGTATCCTGTGGAGGGAGCTCTATGCTATCTCTAGAGCAGAGCTGTTTGTCAATCTCTGAGTTGAGAGACGGTAAAGCTTGGGTTTCCTCGTTTTGCCTTCCAGTTATAACAAGACTGGTAATCAGGCATACAGGGTAGTTACCCAGTGGGCCAACAGATCTCAGGAGCAGATGTTTTCTTCCTCAGTCAGTGGACCAGAATGCCCTTAATATTTAAGTCTCAGTCCAGCTCCCTAGTATTTACTTCCTCGAATAACAAATTCAGTAAATGGTTTGTATGTACCAGCTCATGTACTGTAAATACCTTGTTCACTGATGATGGAGTCAAATATTTTAAATTTGTGTACATTTACATTTACATTGCCGTCATTTACTTTGGTTATTTAGGAGGACAACAATAACGGCAAAGTGGAGGCTCAATGCCGTTAAATACATTTTTTGCATTTATGTACATTTACATTTTAGTACTGTCATTTACTTTATCATTCAGGAAGAAAAACATAACAACGCGAAAGCTAAATGGCCAGTGCAGACGGCTTTCCCGCCAGCTTCTACAGCGAGCCGGGTGTGCTCGGGCTCCTGTCCAATGGCATCAGTGCCTTCCTCGTGCTGCTGCAAAACTTCCATGGCTTCCACACTGGCGTCCTGGCACAGGGAGTGGAAGACATACTTGCAGGTACAGATGACAACACAAACCCCAACCAAAACAAATGACGAAGACTAAAACGTTCACTTTTTCCCCCCACTCCCACTACATTAGTTTCACTTTCATGCAATACAGAGCAATAGAGCACCATACACCTCCCCTTCAGTGAAATGATTTAGACAGTCACTTTGTCATTTTCTTCCAGCCACTTTCTCAGTGGTGATGTAACTTCCTAGTTCCAAGCTCAGAGTTACTGAATCATATATAGGACTAGCTGGAGGTAGGCCTACAGTTGAATCCTAATTATTACAGAAATAATCAGGCCTAGTCTAACAAGTGTTTCTATACACCAGTGGTTCTCAACCTTTTTTTTGAACAAATGCCCCCTGGACCTCGCCCTAAACCTCCCAACGCCCCCTTGACCTCATCATAAGTCGGTCAACGCCCCCTTACTATTAAAAAAAAAAGAAATTCTACTAATGCCCCAATAACAACTAAGCTTCTCAACGCCCCCCGCCAGGGCTCTCCAAAGCCCCATGGGAAGGCTGTACCGCCCCCCCTTGAGAAACACTACTATACACAGTTAAAATATGTCAATGTCAATGCAGGTTCTAGAAATCTTCGCATGTGTGAAATCTCTTCCCTTCTTTGTGATGCACACAGGTGTGCACCTCATCTTGATTGGTGGGCTGTGTCAGCTGGTGGCCGGCTTCCTTTCGTACCGTAAATACGACCATCTGGGTGGCACCGCCTTCGTCGGCTACGCCGCGCTGTGGATGAGCTACGGCGCCACGCGGATCTTCCAGGGTGCCGTCACGCCCATTTCCCCAAACATAAACTCGACCAACACCTCCTCCATCCTCACCGAAGACGCCGTCTACGTCAACATGAGTAGTGGCATGACAACGTTCCTGATTGAGAACGCCACCACCACCATGGCACCTCCGAATGCAACAGTGCTCGACCTCTTTGTGGCCCAGTCGGCCGTCGCTGGACTCCTCCCGTACATCCTCCTCTCCTTCATCCTGGCCTTCTGCTCGGCCACCGTCAACTACATCATGCCCTTCGTGTTCGGAGCCATCACGGCCACCCTGGTGTTCGAGGCCGTGGCCGCGGTATGTTGGATATGCTGTTACCTAAGCTATGTTGTTATGTTTAATGCTAACCCCTCTGCACAGAGCCTTATTGTCACCAAAAATGTAATGGCCAAGTCATAATCTGTTACCTAAGGCTCTGTGTAAAGATAGCAATATTGTTTTGATATACAAACCCCAACTCCGATGAAGTTGGGACGTTTGGTAAACAGTGAATAAAATCAAAATGCTATCATTTTCAAAACATTCAATCTATTCATTAGATGGAGAATACTGAAAAGACAACATATTAAGTGTTAAAACTGAGAAAAAATATTGTTTTGGGGGACATATGTACTCATTTCTAATTTGATAAATCCAACACGTCTCAAAAGAGATGGGACGGGGATCAGTGAAATTTAGTAAACATCCAAATAAGATAAAACAACAAAGAAGAACATTTCAAAATGAATTGTACTGACGGACAATATAGGTGTCCAGGTATAAGATCATCACAGAGAGGCTGAGTCACTCAGAATTAAAGATGCGAAGGGAATAATTACCATAGTTATTACATACATTTTTGAATTCCCTTTGATTTACCACGATTGAGTGTATATAAGACATATTTTTGTTAATAAAATCATTGTATAGGTTCATGACATCATGCAATATATATTGGCTGTAGTCTCACTCTAATTCCTGGAGTGCTAGAGCTATTGAAAATTGACCATATTAAGAATGCTTAATGCATGAAAATGATACAGGGGTGTAACATTCTCCTAAGCACCTGAGCTCACTTGAAATAGACCCAGAAGACATGGGAAACTGTCCTTTGCTTACAGAAGTCAGCAGAAGTTGTAGAAGTCCATTCTTTTTGACAATAATAGAGCATTGCACATCCTGTGCTACAGTAAAAATGGACCATCCAACTTGTGTTAGTGCTAGCTTCAAAAGTCAGCCTCCATGATGGCATGCGGGTGCAGTAGTGCATTGGTTAAGATGTTCTCACTCATCTGTAGAGTTAAATACAGTGCTGAATGGTATAAATGGGTTTTAAACAGCATGAAAAGCCACTCATGCATTATATTTTGAAGGGAGATCTTCGATTACTGCCACATAGTAAGGTCAAATTGCATTCTCTACTATGTTTTAACAGTTTGGCTCCATCATAAGGACCAGCAGGTGATAAAATGGTGGGTTTTTGGTCAAGACCTGTCACACTGTAAGCACTACAGAAAGGAAAACTTTGCAAAACATGACAAGGAATACACCCACCATTTAAGCTGGTGAAATCATGTCCAAGATAGGAATGAACACTGTTTTTTATATAAAATCATCTCATCGGTTAATGTATTTAACTGTTAAGTGTTGTCTTTTGTTTTGTTTTTAGTCTTCCTCGACATTTGCTGCCATTTATTGTCCCCGTCCCAACTCTTTTGAGACGTGTTGGATTTATCAAATTAGAAATGAGTACATATGTCCCCCAAAACAATATTTTTTCTCAGTTTTAACACTTAATATGTTGTCTTTTCACTATTCTCCATCTAATGAATAGATTGAATGTTTTGAAAATGATAGCATTTTGATTTTATTCACTGTTTACCAAACGTCCCAACTTCATCGGAGTTGGGGTTTGTAGATGAGTCTTTTCAGCCGGTGGGCCCATCTGCACAAAGAGGCTACATTCATATTTATGACTTCCAATCTTTTCAGGTGGGTGGCAGCTGGGCGTTGGTGGTGTCCGGTGTCTTTGAGCTGGTCATCCTCCTGTTTGCCATCTACGGCTCGGCAGCGCTGCTGGTGAAGGGCCTGGCTCAGCGCTACATCCTCAAGGGCTTCGGAACGCCGCTCTTCAACGTGCTACTGCTGGGCACGGCCAACTCGGGGGGCAGCACGGCCCAGAGCCTGGGCCAGGAGAAGAAGAAGAACACCAAGTACGCCGAGCCCATGGCGTTGGGCTACTTCTGTGACACCGTTTCGCCGTTCATCTTCGCCTTCTACGCCTTCGGCTACTTTCCGACCTTCGCCGTGGGCGCCGTGTGGGTCTCCATCAACTCCGCCTCGCAGATCCTCTCTAGCTACTACGGTTACCTGCGCCAAGACACCTACCACGCCGCCAAGTACGGCCTACATGTCACCTATTGGCTGGTGAAGGCCTGGGAGGAGTTCGTGGTGTCCGTGTTCCTGGCGCAAGACGACGACGCAGCCTCCGGGCGGCTTGGCATGGTGGGCGACTGGTTCTTCGTGGCGTCGGCTGTCGTCCTCTGCGTGGTCTGCTTGAACATGGACACCTTAGAGCTGCTCCACAACCTCTCCTTCCTCCTGCTCACCATCTCCACCATCTCCCAGATCCCCCTGCATGGCTATTACTACTTCTACGGCGTGGCGTGCTCGATCTTCACTGCCGTGTCCCTGTACGGCACCTTCGCACGCCTCATCAACTCCATTGCCGAGAAGCCCCTCATCCGCGTCGGGCCGCAACCGGTCTCCGCGGCTAGGCTTGAGGCCATTCTCAGCGGGCTCAGCCACTGTAAGGGAGCCTTGACCAAAAAGGAGCTTGCCGAAGGGACCCGCTGCCAGCTCCCAGATGTTCTTTTCTACATGACCAATGGGATCGCGGCCCTTTCAGCCATTCAGGCCGAAGACGTGCCCGCTGCCTTCCTGCACATGACCGTGCCCTGGGTGCTGATACCTGGGGCCATCATGCAGTCCTTCGTCAGCCGCCTTCAGGTGCAGAGGGGCAAGCGCTTCGGCTCCGTCATCCCTTTCCTATACGCAGCCATCTGGGCAACATGGGCCTGGTACAGGTTTGCAGGTAATGCAATGCAACTCTTTATGTGTCTGTGTGTGTGTGTCTGTGATCCATATGTGTTCTGTGTGTTTTATACCACAGGTACACATACACTCTCAGAAATAAAGGTACAGAGCTCGTCGCTGTGGTAGTACCCTCAAGGGGTGTACCATTGCGTCGCTTGATTGGTACCCCAAAAAAGAGGTGACAGATGCATATTGGTCGACATTGCAAGAAACTGAACGCACCTCTTTTTTGGAGTACCAATCAAGCGACGCATTGGTACTCCCCTTGAGGGTACTGCCACAGCGACGAGCTCTGTACCTTTATTTCTGAGAGTGTAGGCTTCAGTAGATAATCAGTGATTCAGAGTGCCATATATTCCAAATGAACAGTTTTTTTACCTGTCCAATTCCACCAAATGATTGCCTGATTAAAAGATCACCTGGTGGAACTGGACAGGTAAAACCAGGTCATTTGTAATATATGACACTTGATTCTACCACGTTGAATGACCACCACTGTAGATCATAAAAGTCTCATATAGGCCTCATTGTGGTGTTTCTTTTCTGTAGGACATCTGCTGCACATCTTCCCTGCAAATGCCCAGGGCTTTTCCGCCGGAGCAGTGGCCTTCCTGGTGATAAACGGCTTTGTCATGCTGATTGGTAAGCTAAGGTTCATACAGTTCTTCATTTGCCATGTTTACTTTGTACATAATGCCAATTCTGAATAAATAATTCGGTATTAAATAGTTCGGAATTAATATTACTTTCCGTCAAGTTTACATGAAGAACTCTCCTTTAATTCCAAATACAAGTCTGGGCATCACAAAGCATATAGATTGGACAGAGTATATACGCGCTGGGTCTCCACCATCGATGCAAATTATAAGGCTGCATGGTATTCAGTAGAGTAGAGTTGTGCACTTTTATTATTATCCTGAAGGAAATGAAGGTGTCTCTCAGCTTACATAAATACACAAACACAAACCTACAAATAGACCTTAATTAACATTATTGTATGTTACAGTAAAAATAAAGCACTATGCAATATGTCTGTCTGCAGCTGCTTACGGGAACCTGGTGTTATTGATCCTGACCATCATCATGGAGGTGGTGCTAGTGTGCTTTCTGCTATCCACACTTGGAACTCTTCCATACCGGCTTGAGAGTAAGTGGCTAACTTCAATCTAAGAACATTATCCAGTTCAACGTATAATTTGTTGATACTTCAGGAAAAAAGTGATTACAGTATGTCCATTTAACATTCTTTGTTTTCTTTTTTTATTTGTTTGTTTTCTTTTACAGTTGCCATGCTAGCTATATTTGCTATTATCTGCCTTTATGGCGTTTTGGCATCCCTCGTCAACTGCATCTTCAACAAAACACTCATTCCGTTGGGACCAGCACTGCTGAAGGTATGTCAGAAGGGTCCTCATCTATGAAACAATATAAAGTATAATATGCTGACACAGACTATTGAAATCAGGGTTGCCAGATTGGGCGCTTTAGGCTGCAATTTTCCCTTCGTGATGAATGCATCATCATAGTGAATAATTTGAATTGAATGGTGGTTTTAAGTATTTGTTAAAAAGGTAACATTTGTGAATGGGCAGCATGCATTCTGGAAATGAAGTACTAAAAATATTACACAGTGCACCTTTAAAATTGGGTGGGATTTAGTGCCTAAACGCTAGCCTGATTATCATCGACTTTCAAATCTCTTCGAGACTTGGTCTGACCAAGAGCATAACAATTAACATTTTCCAAACAGCATTTCCCAAATGGCCTCCCTTGGTTTGCTAATGATTGTTTGCTTCCCAACAAAGTGGGAGGAGTTCCCGTATTTGCGTACTTGCATTGACTCTTGACCTGACTGGTAGCAACGCTGAAGCTGTTGCGACGTCGCAGCCTTTGAGCCTTTGTTGGGATGGAAATCATCAATCACATCTGGCAACCCTCATTTTCAAATCTGGGGTGCATTTCTCGAAAGCGTAATTGTTAGCAGTTAGCAACTTGGGTAGTTGCCCATGGGAAAAAGTGCATTGCAACTAACAAAGTAGCTGACGTAGTTAGCAGCTATGGTTTCGAGAAACGCACTCCTGAGAAGTTTCAAGCATCGAACTTACAGTATGTGATGTCCCCATTCTTTGGCTCTCCACAACAGAGCAACAAGAGGAAGACCCGACCTGCAGCTCTTCCCTGCCCCGTGGCCAACTCTCGTCTGACAGGTGGGATCATGCAGATTGCCAAGGCCCTGGATGAAGGTGGCGTCTGTGGGATTCCCACAGATACAGTCTATGCCTTGGCTGCTTCCTGCAAGAACCCTGCGGCAATCGAGAGAATTTACAACATCAAGGTACGTAGGCCTAAGTCCTCCTGACATTTGACCATTTACGTACCATTTACCAACCAAGAATTGTTTCTGTTCTGTTCCATAGTGCTTGCAATGACCATTTTAGAAAGAGATTTTTTTGTCTCTGAGGCTATATTTTATTCGTTGTGACAGGTGCATTTTAGGAAATCACGGTTTTAGAGATATTCATTTTTGAGAGGTAGAACTTTTTGTGTAAACAAAAGGCCTTAAAAGAGACATTTACAAAACTGGATCTAAACCTTCTTTGTCTTCTTTCGATTTTCTCAGGATCAGTCTCTGTAGAAGCCATTGTGTATTATTAACTGTTCCATGCAGAGTCTCAATCATATCCTTGTTGCTACTAAACCAATCTAGTGATCCTATCTGCACCAAGAGGCTACAACAGCTACAACAGAAGAACGTAACAATGGGTATTTCTCAAAACCTAGCGCTGTGCACTTCCAAGTGTATCAGCCTAATTAGTCACGCCCAGTGATTGGATACTCTTTGGTGAACTCTACGGAATATCCAATCACTGGGTGTGACTAATAAAGAGTATCCAATCACTGGGCGTGACTAATTAGGCTGATACACTTGGAAGTGCACTGCACTAGGTTTTGAGAAATACCCAAAGTGTCAGATCTTCTCTTAATATTCGTCGTCCTCTGTCTACTTCCTCAGGATCGGCCACTGGAAAAGCCTGTTTGCATCTGCATTGCCAACGTGGAGCAGCTTGTGGCAGCCAAGCCGCCCTTCAGCCCTTTGCTGTGGGAGTTCATGAGAAATGTATATCCTGGAGGCATCAGCTGCATCATCGCCAAGGGAGACTGGCTCTACAGACTTGGTGAGTGAGTTTCTCAAAAGTGTAGTTGTTAGTTAGCAACTTGGGCAGTTGCTAGTGGGAAATTGCATCGCAAACAACTAAGTAGCTTATGAAGTTAGCAACTATGGTTTTGAGACTAAAACGGTCTTTAGTCAAAAAGGAAATTAATAACATTCTAAAACAGAAGTCAGAATTTCTAATTCACAGGACAAGGCAACGCTATTATTTTCAAGGCGCTAGACCTAGTCATCTACTTGCCATGAGAATTAGGGCCAATGATCACTTTGCAGATATACCTATGATTAAATCTGAGGATGGTGTCATTAAGACTGACCCTGTCGAAGTCAATGCTACCTTTCAGAGTTTTTATACGAACTTATATGAATCTGACGTCACTCTAGACAAAGCCCAGTGTGTTTCATGGTTAGAAAACCTTAATTTGCCGCGGCTCACAGCAGAAGATTCGGCCGTCTTAGACAAACCAATCACGCTAGATGACCTGAAGGAGGCAGTACAGAGTATGCAGAAAGAAAAATCCCCGGGTTTGGACGGGATCCCCCCTGAGTTCTATGTAACGTTTTGGGAACAACTGGGGCCTTACCTACTTGACATGATTCTGTTCTCTCTTGATAAAGGGGAACTCTCAAGGGATGTTAACACTGCCTTGATCTCATTGCTCCTGAAAAAAGATAAAGATCCTTCTGACTGCTCTAGTTATAGGCCGTTAAGCCTCTTGAACTCTGACCTTAAAATTTTTGCCAAGCTTTTAGCCCAACGCCTAGAGCCTTTCATGCCCAATTTAGTCGATCATGACCAAACTGGATTCATAAAAACAAGAATGGCTGCAGACAATGTTAGACGTCTTCTGCACATTATTGATGCGGCAGAGTCCTGCGATACACCAATGTCACTCCTATCTCTGGATGCCATGAAGGCGTTCGACAGATTGGAATGGCCCTTTCTATGGTCTGTGCTGGAGGTGATGGGCTTTGGCCAATCTTTCATTGGGATGATTAAAGTTATGTACTCTAATCCATCGGCACGCGTCTTAACCGGGCGTACATTTTCTTCTCTGTTTCCTGTCTCTAGATCCTCACGACAGGGTTGTCCCCTGAGCCCTGCACTGTTTGTTCTCTCGTTAGAACCCCTTGCCCAAGCTGTTCGTCTGTCCCAGTTGGTATCTCCTATAACACTACACGACACACGTCATCATCTCTCTTTATTTGCAGATGATATCATGGTCTATCTAGAAAATCCATCTCAATCCATCCCCCATCTTCTGTCTATTTGTGAGAATTATGGCAAAATGTCAGGTTTTAAAATCAATTGGTCTAAATCTGCACTTCTTCACTTGAATGAGGCCGCCTGCAACTCCAACATTTCTTCTTGCATTCCGATTGTCAAGCAATTTAAATACCTTGGTGTGGAGATCTTCCCCTGCCTAAATAAAATTGTTAAACACAATTTCTTAGTAGCCCAAAATAACGTTTTGAAGGATATGGAAAAATGGGTGCTTCTCCCGATGTCTATCCAAGCCCGTGCCTCAATTGTAAAAATGAACATCCTGCCTAGGATCAATTTTGTCAGCTCCATGCTTCCTCTATCGCCGACTACTGACTACTGGACTAAATTACATTCAGCCGTTTCTAAATTCATCTGGAAAGGCAAGCGGCCGAGACTTAAACTGGCCACCCTTCAGAGGAAAAAGGACAATGGTGGTTTGGCTGTTCCTGATTTTAAACTGTATTTTTGGTCTTTTGTTTTAAGACCTTTCCTTACTTGGCTTAATCCCGACATGCCTGCTTCTTGGCTTGCTTTAGAACGCGCCAAGACGAAACCATGGCCATTACAGGATGTTCTCTTTTCTAATATTACTAATAAGCAATGCCAACTAAGATTTGGGCCCATCATCTCTTACCTCATCAGGACCTGGCGGGTAGTAGAAAAGTTTTGTCGCATAAACTGTAACTGGCACTCACATTCCCCTGTATTCCACAATAAGTCGTTACTGATAGGTGGGAGTCCTGTAACAGCACCGCTTTGGGAACAACGAGGGGTTCATTATTTAAAAGATATATTCAGTGACTCTGGCTTGTTACCATTCTCTGACTTACAAAATACATTCAATTTGCCACGTTCTACCTTTTTTTTCTATTTACAATTAAGATCTGCGCTCAAAGCACATGGTGTCCCCTGGCAAAGTTCCTTGCCTACTCATCCTATCCGTAAACTGTTTACTAGTCAGTCATCAACAAAAGGTATGGTATCTAGGCTTTACCACTTCTTGGCCATACCCAAACATATTGGCCTCCCTATAGAAAGGGTCTGGTTGCGGGACTGTCCTGATCTAAGCGAAGAATTTGATTGGGACGACGTTTGGTCCAGCATCTCAGAGGTGTCGCGCAACCCTGATCACCAATACATTCATTATAACTTCATCCATAGAACCTATCTGACCCCTGTAAGGATGCACCACATGAAAATAGTCAATAGCCCTTTATGCACGTTTTGCCCAACTCAATCACACGGCACCTTTCTCCACATGTTCTGGGACTGTGGCCCTGTCTCTCAGTTTTGGAATGATGTTGCATCTTGTCTGTCTCGTTTGTTCAATGTCAATGTGCCTGTTCACATGGGTGTTTTGATTTTGAATGACTTGTCGCCTCTCTGTGTTACTGGAGTAACTCAGAGGGGAATCTATGCTGGACTAACCGCTGCCAAGAAGATGGTAGCTACACGGTGGAAGCCACCCCATGACCTCTCAATGCGCCATTGGAGCCTCACGTTTTTGGACGTTATATTCATGGAACTATCCACAGCTAGAGTCAATGCAGCTTCAGAAAAGACTTTGGACTTTTGGCGTAACCTAGCAGACTCTATCAAGGACTTGATGGGACACTAGAGCCTTTTTTGTTTTATTTTTTGTTTTGTTTAATTTTAGTTTTTGTCTTGTGTTTTATCTTTATGTTTGTCTGTTTCCTGTCTTTGCAGTTGTTATGTGTCTGTGTCGTGTTTGTCGAGTCTTGTCTGCCCTGCCCCTCCCTCTTTTTCCTATTTTACGTGATTTGTAACTCTATTTGTTACGTTATAACAAAAATCATAATAAAAATTTGATCAAAAAAAAAAAACTATGGTTTTGAGAAAAGCACCCCAGTTGTGTTTTTCAAAACCGTAGTTGCTAACCTACCTTAGCATCTATGTTGGTTGTAAAGTAATTACCCATTGCCAACTGGTGAAGTTATTAACTGGCTAGCAACTATGTTTCTGAGAAACGTTTAGTTGCTAGCTGGTTAGCAACTTGTAGTTGCCTACATTAAATTGCATGGCAACGAACAAAGTAGCTCATGTAGTTAGCCACCATGGTTTTGAGAAATACAGCCCACCATCAAAAAAGTTTACTGACTAATTAAAGCGACATTCCACCATTTGTGGACTCATTTTCCATCTGGGCAGTGACTGATGGGTTTCTTGATGGTCTCACTCTACTGTAGGTGTGGGTGGAGCGTACGACCGCGTTGGCACCAAGGACAGCATCATGATCCGCGTGCCCGACCACACGGTCACCATGCACCTGTGCACCCTCACCGGCCCCATTGCCATCACGTCCGCCAACCCCAGCGGGGAGCCAGACAGCCTCCACCACGACATGGTCGTCTCGTGAGTAGCCTAGCTTTACGCCATAGTTCATTCATTTGCTGTAAAGATGGGTAGCCTAGCGTATGGCGGAATATTAGTGAGTAGTCAAGTCGAGTCAGCTTTTATTGTCATTTTCTTTATGTGCACAAGTCATAGAAGGAAAATGAAATTACGTTTTCTCTCTATACCATGCCAGGACATAGACATATACAAGACAGATATTTTACAGACTGACATAAAGTGCAAGACAGGTTGCATACAGGCCAGTTGTTGAGGCCCCCATGGCTGCTGTGTCGGGTATCAGCTCAGCAGGCTGTGACAGTGACTGACTAAAGGAAAGCGTAAACATTGCGTGTCAGAATCGTAGCTTCTAAATGCTGTATGTCTTATTTGTAGGCTGTTCATTTTGGTGCTTGTAAATGAAAGCGCCTTTCAACAGAGATGTTCAGCTTTGACTACCAGAGATTTCTAATCAGCTCTTGTGAGGATAAAGGGCAAACAGCTGAGTAGGTGCTCCACCTTTTGACTTCTTAAACCTTTCCTTGTGCGTGACAAGCATCACACAGTATCGTTGACGCTGCCCGTTTTCATGTTCTGTTCTGTTTAAATCCAAATATGAGTTTCTGAATTGTATCATGCTGATAATCAGTGTAGATATACTGTATGTGTATTGCTATTGAGTGTGGGAGTGGCCATTAGTGTGACGGACACATTGATAGATGCACTGTCGTCTACGTACTAAGTGTTGTGGTGCCATTGGGGGATTTCCCAGTAGACAAGCGTCCTGCTTTCGTCTCCATTCAGCTAGACATTGACTCAACATTGATGTACAAACCTACTAACTAAATCATGTGGGTCAATGTTCTAAGTACACATGGAGAGTGACATGACATGAGAGGATTTGTGTGATGGGGAATAAAAGTTTTTAGTTTTGGGTAGAGTGCACACATCCAAAAACACTTGTGCAGGTGCCAGACAAAAAAGTCAGACAGTTGAAAAAGGTAGGTCTGCACACTGCCGATAAGCTCCAAAAAAACAGACTTTATTATTTAAAAAGCAATGTTTCAATCGAGCTTATCGGCAGTGTGCAGACCTACCTTTTTCAACTGAATAAAAGTTTTTACTCACTAATTAATTAATTAATTAATTAATTCATTCATTCATTCAATCTTTCATTAACAGGCGTTTGGGTCACAAGCTCCAGGGTGTCCTTTGCGATGGCGAATCTGCAGAGGTGGCCCCCTCAACTGTTGTCAACTGCCTCCGAATTGATGAAGGTATGTGATTTAATGTGATTTCTAATATAATATAATATAATGTAATGTAATGTAATGTAATGTAATGTAATATAATGTAACGTAATATACGTAATATCATATAATATACGTAATATCATATCACATCAATAACATTCAATAATTTACATGTAATCAACATTTAATCCATTGAGGAGTTCAAGATAAATGATGAATATGGGCCTGCAAACACATAATTCCAAAAACAACTTTTTGGAATTTAAGGTCCAATTGTTGTTCATGTGTGCCGATGTGATCGCTGATGGTGTCTTGGATGTCTCATGTTTGCAGGTATCATCACGTTTGTGAGAGAGGGTTGTGTTCCCACTGCCAAGGTCAGGCAGATATTTGAGAGAGTAAAGAGCAGCATGGTGTGAAACCACCCGCCAACACAAGAGCAACAGCAAGACTAATTTCCTTTTTTACTGTACACTGATTACTTTTGGTAATTTTTTAAGCATCCTATGCATCCCACCAAATACGTCTTCCGAGCTGACCTGAAGAAGCGGTTGCCAAAACCCGTCTTGAAGCGTAATCAGTGTACATTTTTTCCCCTGCCTCACTCCTGCACTTGCATTGCTGAAGCCTTGTGCACATGGACTTTCATGAACTTTGATTGTCATTATTCATTGTATTTCTCTATTTGAATGTGGTTCTTGGAATTTGTGAAATGTACACACTTCTTGCCATTTTTCTTTCCTTTTTCTTCTGTCTTTTTTGTTGTTGCATATTTTGCTCATACATATGCTGGGCATATGTACACTACATCATACCAATGTTATAAGTGGTGTTTTAACAGTGCCAAATGAACAAAGTTGTTCTGCATTGGATTAATAATAGCCTATGATAAGATAAATGTTTGGGACATGTGTACCTATGGTACAGATCATATGTACAGTAACAAAGATGGATGGTGCACCAATAACTTGATGGAAATAATAACACTAATAAATAACAATAAAAAGTAAGGGGAAAAAAAATATATAAATGATGTGGATATCTTTCAAGTTACAGTAGGCCTATATGTATATTTAAAGTCTGGCATCATCTTTGTATTTATTAATGTTTTTTTATTTACTGTAAAAAAAAAAGATTTGTGAAAAGTCTGTGAAGATCAATTATTAAAGATATATGCTACATGATAATGTCCATTTTGTCCATTTCTTGAACCTTAAAGGCCCAGTAAATGACATTTGTGTTATTTTCCATGTGTCCATGGGATAAAATGATGATTTGTGAAGGCAAGGCACGTTTATTTGTATAGCGCATTTCATACACAAGTGCAACTCAATGTGCTTCACAAAATTAACAAATGCAAAAAGAAAGGAAACAGGGAAGAAAGAAGGAAATAAATTAGAGTCAAAAAACATTTAAAACATTAAGATAAAACATAAGGTAATAATAATAATAATAATAAAATAAACATAAAAATAAAAAAATAATAATATATTTAAGCTAGGGGAAAGCATCTGAGAACAGTTTTGTCTTGAGTCTAGATTTAAAGCTATCAATAGTGGGTGCATTTTTTACGTCATCTGGAAGCTGGTCCCAAAGCTTTGAAGCATAGAAGCTAAAGGCTGCCTCTCCACACTTTGTTTTGACTTTTGGAATCACCAGGAAAGTGAAGATATTACATTACAATGCACTTGGCAGACGCTTTATAATCAAAGCGACTAATCGAGGACATAATCCAACATCACCTGCAGATACAAGGTGCACAGGAAATATACAGAACAACAAGTGCAGATGCTAAGAGCTGTTTTTTTTAGTAAAGTAGAGTACACACACATACACGCATTGGCTCAGTTCCAAATGAAAGGCAGTGGCTCGATGACTCCCCTCCTACATAAACAGGTCTGTGATCAGATAAGTGAAGTAAGCTGATGAGGCGGTTGTTACGAACGGCATTAACGCTGAGCATTTGATGTTACAGCGATTCTATGGCGGGAGTTACGTTCATCACATTAGCGCTTAGCTTACGTAGGCTATTTGAGCGGTGAAAGGCCGCCAGACGGTGGAATCGTATATTAGCCTCTAAATAGATCTAGTGACTAACATCATATTTAGACATTACAATCAGGGCTGTAGTGGAGGGTAAACGCACGTAAACGCCGTTTACGCACCTCTGGAATTTAGGAAATAGCGTTTACCCACCTCTAAATAGCGTTAACCCACCTCTAAATAGCGTTTACGCAGCTCTTAATGGCAATTACGCACGTCAAAGTTCCCTGCGCCTTGTGATCTGCCGTTGGAATAATCCAAAATGAATTTGGTGTCATTTAAAAAATATTGTTGAACATAGGCCTACTTAACGCTTTAGTAGGAATCTTTTTCATCTGCTCTGTATTTGGGTATGTGACCTTCCAATCAGTGTCTTTCAGCTGCGGCGGCGACACCAATCAGGATCCAGGGAATATGTAAACACATAGGCCTACACGTAGTTGCTGCCTGCATAGTTAATCATAGCTAATCATCACGGATAGGGTGACCAGACGTCCTCTTTTTCCCTACTTTTGAGACCTAAAAAAATGTGCGGGGGGAATTTCAGAAATGTCCGGGATTTTGTTGGATGGCCTGAAATATAGACCTAATTCATCTGCATTATAATGTTCATTCCGTTCCATTTGACTTCACTGCAGGTTTCTCTCTACCGTTCGCTAATTAGTCACGCCCTTCTCATCAAATCTAGCCACTTCGCACCGTGTGTCCGAAAGAAGCCCCATGTTTACAAGCGACAGCGCATCTGTCCGCCGGTTCTACGGACGGCAGTGCCAATAGAAACGCAAAGCACGTTCGCGTGGTGGAGTTGGAAAACAAAAAAAATCCCGCGTGTGAAGCCAGGTATGAAAGTAACCTAACACAGGAGTAAGCCTAGTAACACCACCAAATCCATCATTTAGGGAGGTACACGTTTTGTTACACCTTGTCACAAGATTCTTTCATGATCTGACATTTCCAAGTTATTTGCAAAAGCAAGTTCTCAGAGCTAGAAGGACTCATTCCTGAGTTAAGAAATTAAGCTTCTTCTTCATCAGCTTCTTCTTCTGTCTATTGCCTTTGCAGTTATTGATAACGCTGTATGGGTTAGCTTATTAATGGTAGGTAAAAGTCCAGTTCCTCTCTTAATGGCTGCAGTGCCTATTGCTAATCTCTGAGCATGCCACTACAAGTAGCCTAGCTAAGTAGGCCTAATGGATGACAGTGGAGGGGTAAATTGTGAGCTGTCTTATTATATAAGCCTAAAATATGTAGCCTAATAGCACTTCCTTATCAATTCAGTTGAAAACCACAAATGTTGTGTTTTTTATAATTAGTTTTCAATGTTATATAGCCTAATGCCATTCATCTTTGTGGGGAATGGCTGAGATGGGCCTACATGATGGTGAATCTATTTTTAAAAACCTAATGCAGAAATTGGAATACGCCTATGAAATTGAGCTGCATTGTTATGCTGTTGATCTACTCCAATAGGCTATAGGTGTTAGGCCTACTATCTAGGATTGTAACAAAGGCACACTCTGCATCATATGATCACACAAATTATGTGATAGGCCTAATAGGCCTAACTGAAGAGATTTTAAATGTCATTTATAGTAGACAAATGAATGTGCATGCCAAAAAGTTCTAGTGGCTTTTAAACAAATTACCATTTTGGATGCATTGATACTGATACTTTATAGGCCTACTATCATGCCTGGCCTCATACCCATTTTCATACCTGTAGATACACAGACACACCTATGACACCCCCCCCCCCCCCCAAAAAAAAAAAAAAAACGTGTCGCGTTGCGTTGCGTTGCGTTGCGTTGCGTTGCGTTGCGTTGCGTCGCGTCGCGTCACGGTCTGTCTGATCAAAAAAAATCATAGTTTACCCACCTCTAATTTGACCACTACAGCCCTGATTACAATGTTGATTTATCGCTTCGGCTCTCAATATCTAAGTACATAGGAGCATTTTAAAATAGTAGCTAGGGTGGCAGCCATGTTTGCTTTCAGGTTTCCCGTTGAGTGGGAGGTGGCACACAGCATTTTGGGTAGCAGGCAGCACCAAGTCAGCATCTGATGTTGCCCTCAAATATCCCTGTTACGCCCACAAATTCAGTCAACTGCCAAAGGAGGACACAAAGTGATTTTTCGTTTGGATTCGCACTTGATGACATTCACTGTTTCTCAATGTCAAGTGTTTTGGCCTTCATAGGACGTGAAACGCCCTGTGATTGGATACTCTTTGATGAATTCCGCTGAGTATCCAATCACTAGGTGTTTCACGTCCTAGCAAGGCTAGAGTAAGACTCTAAGTTCAGTTAGCTCACTGGAAGGACAGCTATCTTTCCCGTTTCAAATATAGCCATCATGTCAAGTGTCTGGCCTGGGACTAGGGCAGCTCAACCAATAGTGTAGTAGATAGTCACGAAAGAGGAGAGTCTTTACTTGCTTCCTGATGGCTGAAAGAGATGTGCTTTGTCTTGTTGCCTCTGGGAGACGACCATTCCACCACTGAGGAACAATGACGGAGAACTGTGTTGACTGGGAGTAGAGCAAGCAGGTGGCAGAGCCAGACGACTTCTGCTGGAGGATCGCAGTTCTCTTCCAGCAACATAAGGCTTTAGTAAGTCCTTCAGATAAACTAGGGCCATTCCTGCGATGGTTTTGTATGCAAGGGTCAAGGCCTTATGCTTGATCCGGGCGGCGATTGGTAGCCAGTGTTACTCAATCATGAATAGATATGAAAGCTGCTCAACATCAACACACCAACAACTTTAGAACCATAGACAAAAGCAGTTTGTATGAATTGCACTTGAAAATAACATGAAATAAATGAATATCACATAGCTATAGTATCTTATCTTATTTAATCTCAACGCAAGCGTTACAGTAATAAAAAGGGGGGGAGAAA
>NC_085879.1:26265083-26272583 GCF_034702125.1 Engraulis encrasicolus
CAAATAGTCCATTCACCGCACAGAGCAGTTTCACATGTATCATTTTAGCATGTCTACAGTTATCAAAGCATCTTGGAGGAGGACAGATTATCATTTTGGTGTTTGCGATTCGAAGTTTACATCGCATGCTGGTGGATCACCACCATTAGCCTAGTAAGTAGAGTCAATTGTCCTCCTTCATGACCATGACTGAGGTACCATAAGCATGGTACCGTCCCACAGCTCCCTTGAGGATCCATTAGGGCTGCCCGCTTGCATGGGTGAGGCATTAATGCAATTTTATCGCGTGACCTCTGTGCAGCTGAGCTATTATGCAAATGGGAGTTCCTAGGTGGGTTTTCACGACTGGGTTTCAGGGGTTACACCCTTTTGGCTTCGATAGCTTTCTGATTACGCGACAAGCATCACGTATGATGTGCATTTAAGAAGTCATGCAATTGTGTTGTGTGACCTCTGTGGTGCTGAGCTATTATGAAAATGGGAGTTCCTAGGTGGGTTTTCACGACTGGGTATCAGCAAAGTATCAGGGCTTACACCCTTTTGGCTTTGATAGCTTTCTTATATTGGCTGAGTCCGTGACAAGCACATATTGATAGATGTATTGATGCTGCCATTGATTATGTTGTATTTGTATTGTGATTGCACTTAAACCTCTTTGTCAAACATGAGCTGATACAAAAGTGTATGTATTGCTATTGTAGTCAATTACTGTAAGTGTTGTGGGGTTAATGAGGGATTTTCCAGGTGATACAAGTTTCCTGCTTCCCTCTCCAATCACAGTCACTGTTAAGACTCTACAATGATGCACTAAATCGTGTCTGCCCCAAATGAAAACGCCCAATGACGGCATGCCCTTTAGAAGAACAGAGAGGCTTTGTTGAATGTGCAATTGATGTTTTATTGTTTGTTATCATAAAAAAATATTTGGGTCACAAGCTCCAAGGTAGTACGCCTAATCTAAATGAACTTTGTATTAATTCATATAATATTAGTATAATTAATTAAGCGAAATAAATATTTAACATTGCATGATACAAATTGGCACTTAACTCTTCTGTTGTTTTCGGGTAATTTTTGACCCGTTTTCAAGTTTAAATGGGAAAAAACACACTTTGCTTTATTATCCTGGAATGAGGCTTCATCTAATCCTCAGTCACATCATTTCAACACAAAAAAAAGTTTAATCAATTTAGTAAATTTTAAAGGTCTAAAAAAAAAAGTTACATCTGTGGTGTTCGGGTCAAAATTGACACGGCATAGATTTTTGGTTGTTGTATGCATTTCTGAAAATCTGTTGGTTGCCCTTTGTCCTCAGTTTGGTGATTCATGGTGAGGAAAATACATTTCTTGCCTTAAAAAAATGCTAGCTTTTTCATATTACAAATCCAAGATGGCCGCCGGACAGTCCCATAGACTACAAAATGTCATATCTCCTGTTGTGAAAGGAGTACAGATGTATTTCTGGTGTCTACTTAGATGTTTTCATGGTCAGGGAATCCATTTCTGCAATTATGTCATGATAGTTTTTGCACATTTTTTTGCAAAATAAATTGCACATTAATAAAAAACGTATCAAAATCCATAATGGCATCCAAACATGTAGAACTGGTCTTACACTTTCCATAAAGTTGATGTGGCAATGAGACAATGGTCCAGCTTCATAACATAGTGGATTCAGATGAATAGTGTGACTTTTTTCATGTTCATTGAGGTGTTAATTTCCTATATCTTTGCATTAGATTGACAGAATAGCTGTGACTGTGACATAATTGTTATTATTTACCACAGTAAAATCTTATAAATATTGAAAAACACCAAGTCAGCATATTTAAACATTCATTTTATGCACTGAAATGACATTTGACATTTGGTCTTTATCCTGCTATAAATCTCTTTGGGTTGGTTTGGACCCGAACACCACAAATGTCACTATTGATGATATTTTCTAATATTAGAGAAAAACTAATACATGGACAACATAATCACTAATTGTATCACTTTAGGAAGTATTAAAAGTGAATTTATACAGGTTTTGATAGTTTTGGCCATCAAAAACGATTTGCCCAATGTAAAATAAAAGACCTGTTAAGTCAAAAAGATGAATAAATAAAGTAGTATTTCCATGGATATGAATATATACCAAGTCAGCTATAAGATGAAAAACAATATTTGATGAGAACTAGTGTTTTTTGGTATTTTATGGCGGAAGTTTGCTATCATGGGTCAAAAATGACCCGAACACCACAGGTGTATGCAGCTTTTGAACACAACACAAGGGTTAAATAAATAATGACACGTTTAATCAATTATTTGTTGGTTTATTGAATTAATGAAGCGTGTCCCTCTCAGCCCTCCATAGTAATCAGCGTGCAGTGTTTTCCTGAATTTTCATTGATCATGTTTTCCTTCCTCACACCTGCACCTGTATTACTGAAGACTGATTGGTCATAACCAGGGGTGCACATAACTGGTATGCAGGTATGCATGTGCGTGGCAAAAACAAGCACTGCCATTTGGGTCACCAAAGCGCTCTTGCGTATGACTATCCCTCCTGAAATATTACATGAGACTGTTGGTGTTGCTGGTGTGTGTTGGTAAATGTTGGTAATAAGTCAAAAATGTAAAAAGAAATAGACAACAGTAAGCAGTTTCGCCACGCCACCAACAAAAAATAGCTTCTGGAGCCAGATAAAAAAAAAAGACTTTTCCGAGAAGTGAAATGTGGTGCAAGAATCATGCCACCCGTCCCTTGAAATACGGAATCGTTCTGTATTTGGCAGTTAAATCACGAGTTCCTGGCCCTGCCCTGGGAGGGCACTCTTCTACCATGCGACTGATCTGGGTTCGATTCTCAGCCTGGGTCCTTTGCCGGCCCTTCCCCGTCTCTCTCTCCCACTCGCTTCGTGTCACCACCTTCACTGTCCTATCATAAATAGAGTAAAAAATACCACACACAAAAAAAGTCACGAGTTACACATTGAACCGGTAGGCCTAAGGGACACGATTTGTCCCAGAATGTCATGATGACTAAAAGATATGACACCCGCATATTAACTGTAAATCTATTTTCAGCACGTCCGAAGTGAGCTTCCTCTCCTGAAGCGGTCTCCTCCCTCCTCCCTTTTTGAAATTGTGTTGTCTGTCTGATGGCTAACTCCACAGAATGGACACAGACCTCATTCTCATTGGCAACTCTGATGCATAGAAGTTAAAAACTTAATGTGCACACATTTAATTATTTGTTGGTTTGTTTGATTAATTAAGTGTGGCCCTCTCAGCCCTTTATAGATTACAGTTCTTTCTTTCTTAATTGTAAAAACGAAAAAAGAGCTAAAGCATGTTTACACACTCAGCAAGTTCATTACTAGGCGTACTACCTTGGAGCTTGTGACCCAAGTATGTTTTATAATAACAAACAATAAAACATCAATTGCACATTGCACAAAGCCTCTCTGTTCTTCTGAAGGGCATGCCGTCATTGGCCATTTTCATTTGGGGCAGACACGATTTAGTGCCTCATTGTAGAGTCTTAACAGTGACCGTGATTGGAGAGGGAAGCAGGAAACTTGTATCACCTGGAAAATCCCTCATTGACCCCACTACACTTACAGTAATTGACTACAATAGAAATAAATACACTTTTGTATCAGCTCATGTTTGACAAAGAGGTATAAGTACAACCACAACACAACATAATCAATTGCATGATCAATACATCTATTAATATATGATGCTTGTCACAGACTCGGCTAATATAAGAAAGCTATCAAAGCCAAAAGGGTGTAACCCCTGATACCCAGTCGTGAAAACCCACCTAGGAACTCCCATTTTCATAATAGCTAAGCACCACAGAGTTCACGCAACAAAATTGCATGACTTCCTCAATGCTCATCATCCACGACCAGCTCCACAACCTGTTCTTTGTCGCCCACCATATCCCACACCGGAATACTACTTGCGCTTCAATTGATGGAGGAGAGAGTATAAATAGTGATGAAATCCAGGCAATAATCGCTTTATTTTAAAGATGACCTATTGGCCATTTGCAATGAAGATTTAAAAAGCAGACAAAAGCAGAATAATATTTTTTTTTATTAGGCTACCTTGCACCAGTTGCATTCAGAGATCACGTGTCAAAGTTTTGTGGTGGTCATGTGTTAGGCCTATCTTTCGACACTGAGGAGGACAATGGGGGCGACACTGCAGAGGACAGTGAGGACTTCTAAGACTTATCGCCACGAGCGTAGGTTTAGGGGGGGGCGGTTGTGACATGTCCCTACCAATATTTTAGGGATATAAAATTGTCCCTACCAAATTTTTGTCATATGATTTTAATGTAGGCCTATCGAAAATCTACATTGATTAGTTTATATTTCTATATAGCCTATTACAAAGTGGTAGCATTAATTAAAAAAAACATTTTAAACAGGTTTTTCTTTATGACATGAGGGATAACCGCTGTTTATTCGGAGCTATGACGAGTGACGACCCATGTTGCCACTTGCAACAGATTGATTGGACATTAGACGGTCGGGAAGTTTGGTGGAAGCAGTGGTCTATGTGCTAGTGGTGCTGAAAGCCCTCAACTCAAACTGTATCGGTCTTTCATTATGAATGTGAGCCTATAAGCCTCAGAGACGACAAAAAGAAAAGGGCGGACATTCAAAGTTTCACCGCAACTGGTGCAGCTAGGCGGACATTAGAAGTTATTTCGCCATCGCAACTGGTGCAGCTAGGCGGACATTGGAAGTTATTTCGCCATCGCAAATATTGCAGCTAGGCGGACATTAGAAGTTATTTCGCCATCGCAACTAGTGCAGCTAGGAGGACATTAGAAGTAATTTCGCAATCGCAACTATTGCAGCTAGGCGGACATTAGAAGTTATTTCGCCATCGCAACTAGTGCAGCTAGGCAGACATAAGAAGTTATTTCGCCATCGCAACTAGTGCAGCTAGGCGGACATTAGAAGTTGTCCCTACCAAAGCTCAGATGAAACCTACGCCCTTGCTTATAGCGGATGATGTGCGTACCAAAGCCTGGATGAATTTCTCAAAACCAAAGTTGCTTACTACATTAGCTACTTTGTTGTTTTCAATGCATTTTCCCATTGGCAACTACCGAAGTTGCTAACAGGCTAACAACTTCTCTTTTGAGAAACTCACCCCCTATTTGCTGGTACTCATATGAGTTACTCACTGAAAAAGTGCAACATGGGTCATAATGTTGGCCAAGGCATTGCTGGGACAATCCAATTCAAGTCAACTTTATTGTCAGTTTCTTCATATACACAGGCATACAAGGACATTGAAATTGCATATCTCTAGCCTAGAAATCTAGACGCCCCTAGCGACCGCAAATTGAATTTGCTCCCGGGGGCAGTCTAGCGGACCCCGGTCGTTTTGCGAGGCTGAAAGTTATCCGATGACAGGGCCAATCAAATCGCGAGGGGGGCCGGGCTACTTAGTAAACAGGAAACTTTCTAAGAAGAAGCATGGTGTCCGTCCGTGCTACGTACAGCACGAAAGTGCACTTAATTTAAAAAGCCTGGATGATAATACATTTCGTGTCTGACATGGATTGATGTAATAATACACCATGAACTTATCGGACACAAATAGATCACAACACAATTGATCATTCGGTGTTTTAAACTAGCTCGGTAAGCTAAGTTGAGCATTTTACAGGACCAGATAGTCACACGCTATTATCAGACCACTACTGTAGGTGTAGAATGAAATTGCTGCCCCAATTTACAATAAGACACATGCCATTAAAAACGAGACATTTGGGAGCTTTGAAAGTCTTTGAGTAGCTTACTAAATATATGGGATTGGCATAGTCTACCAAGCTAGTGGCTAGCTAACCTGTCGTCAATAACACAGAGCTAGGTATCCAGTATAGGAAGGTATAGCCATTTAACAAGCCCCAAATGGCTCAACATTTCGCTGGTTGATCAAGGAGGGCCATGTGGTTGAAAACGAGGCATTTTTGAACTGTATAAGTGAAAACACGATTTATTATGACACTTGTTTGTGGCTGTGGTCATCACATGCATTCACTGCTACGACGGCTCGAATTTGCCGCTCCACCTACAAAGGGGCCCTCGCTGGCTAGCTAACCTGTCGCCAATAACACAGAGCTAGGTATCCAGCCTTATTATATGCCTGCCCCAAATTCTCAAAAGATCCATGTCATTAAAAACGAGACATTTGGGAGCTTTGAAAGTCTGTAAGTCGCTTACTAAATAGATGGGAATGACACCTAGAGTCTACCGAGCTAGCGGCTAGCCAATCTGTCGTCAATTACACAGAGCTAATATCCAGCCGTGTATTAGTTATGGGTATACAGCTAGCTAGCTAACACCGAACATGCCATGTTGACAACAATCATAAATATAACCATTTAACAAGCCCCAAATTGCTCAACATTTCGCTGGATGATCAAGAAGGGCCGTATGGTTGAAAACGAGGCATTTTTGAACTATGTAAGTGAAAACACGATTTATTAGGAAACTTGTTTGTGACTGTGGTGATCACACGCATTCACTGCTACGACGGCTCGGAGAGTCGGAGTTGCCGCGCTTCACAAGACAGCTGTGACGTTACACAGAAG
The DNA here is from genome assembly GCF_034702125.1 of Engraulis encrasicolus. NCBI lineage: Eukaryota > Metazoa > Chordata > Actinopteri > Clupeiformes > Engraulidae > Engraulis > Engraulis encrasicolus. The sequence continues at coordinate 26,271,697 of NC_085879.1, forward strand.
TGTGTGGGGATTGGTTGTTTGCCATCCAATTGCGTGGCGTTGAGTGCTGAAGCAACCGTTTATCCCGCCCACACTGCTGCCCAGCCCTCCTAGACCCTGGTACAGCTTTTTGCTGTACGGGTCTGGCTCGCTAGGCTAGCATATCTCTTCTATCCCATACAAAGACATGGACATACACAGGACTGGCATTTAACAAGACATACAAAGACAGGAGAGACATTTTTTACGAACAAAAACAAATAAAACGAGGAGAGGGGCCACTGCATCTCTGCACGCCGCCACTGTAAGATACCGCCACTATGTCAGAACCTTAACAACAATGGTTTGGTCCCATCACAGCCCTTAGCTATTTGGGGTGCATTTCTCAACAGCATCTTTGCTAACTATGTTAACAGCTTTCTTGGTTACAAGGCAAATTCCTTTTGTCTGCCTACTAAGTTGCGAAGTGGTTGTCTGTATGAGCACTGTCTATGTCCATACTGTCTTAAGTCCATGTATAAGTACTGTCTATGTCTATACTGTCTATGTCCTTACCTTAATTAGTCTATGTCTGTATGGGAAAGCAAGAAATGTAATTTCAAATTCTTTGTATGACCAGTGCATGTAAAGAAATTGACAATAAAACCTACTTGACTTGACTTGGTTAGCAGCAACATTTTGAGAACCGGGCTGCTGTATAGTGTGATTTCTGATCAGTGTTGCCAGATGAAAAATGCTGAAATATAATACCAAAACCTCAGAATGATTGTTTTTTCAGGGACTTTTTGGGAGGAAATTCTCGTACAAGAACCAAATTATTGAAACTTTCAAGGCATCTAAGTGAACTGAATGACAACTCTAAAGTTACCGTACGTCATGTTTTTTTTGATCGTACAGATTACACAATG
>NC_085879.1:26277583-26315083 GCF_034702125.1 Engraulis encrasicolus
GATGTCATTATTTTGACATCTCACATTTTTCTTTTTTTCTGCTCAAGCAAATGTAATGAATATCACATTCATTTATTTGTTATTATTGAATTACAATAAATCTGTTTGATTTATGATGGAATGGCTTACTGATATTCAATCATTTGGAAATTCCAAAATCTTTCACATGCACATATAACCAGGCCACGTCCTCCTAGTGACACAACCCCTTCGGCGTTGCTTCTAGTCAGGCCATGAGCAATGTAAATATTGTTTCTGATCTCCGAAAAAATCGTGAACTCCACCTACTTTCTCAGGTACCAATCAACTTTGAGCAGCTCCAATGGCCCTGGGTATAGGCGTGTTCAAGGCAGTGACGTGGTAGAAGCAGAGACGTCCCATTAGTAATAAGTAAATGTTTGGTTTAAACTCCGGCACAGTCTTTTCTGGCCTCGACCAGTAGAAAACCGAGAGAGGCGGGTTAACCATGCCGTTTTGGAAATGTTAATCATTATGCTCAAGGTCAGACCAAGTCTTGAAGCAGTTTGAAACACAATTATAAATATTCTAATCAGCTTTTAAGAAAAAGGAATGATTTGTCTTGAGGGTTGGACAAGGACTGACAAACAGTGTTATGTTTATTATACAAAAACAAATCATTAAAACATTCAAAGTATGCCACAGCATGTTCAACATTTGAATGACATGCTATGTTGATATTTACAAAAGAGAATATGCACAACATATATGGTTCATTTTAATGGCCTTTCAGGCTGAATTATAATCATAGCATAGAGTCGTTGTACGATAATTTTTACTAATTTTCATAAAACAGTGCATTGGAATGGCAATACAAGGGGTGAACAGAATTATATGGCTTTTGACATTAGTGCTGAGGATCAGAGGATGGATCAGTTGGAAGGACTTAATTGGACTTACTTTACTTTACTTTACTTTACCGGTACTTACTTTCACTTTACTTAACCATTGAATGTTTTTTGACAATGGTAGATATATATAAATAACTTAAGGTAATTTTACATATTTTACAAGCTACATTTTTAAGCCAGATTTGTAAGAATAGCAATTATCTTTTAAATAACAGTGAACTACAGTAATGGCATTTTTTCGACAAGCTTTGCCCGACATCTGCAAGTGATTGCCACTTATTCTCCAATATATAGAAACGGGGAAGAATCTGCACACTGTTTGCAAAAGACTTTATTGGGAGCAATGTTTCGATCATAGATCTTGTTCAACCTTGCTCTTTTGCAAGCAGAGTGCGCAGATCCTTCCCCGCTTCTACATATTTGACAGTTTTTCATTTGGCACCTGCTGATGCTTTCCTGTTGGATGAGTGCGATATACACTAGACTGTTGCCCAGTACTCAATAAATAACTACAGCAATGGCCTTTTTGGACAAGCTTTGCCCAACATCTGCAAATTATTGCCACTACTGCCCAATACCCATTGAGGGTAATGTAATGTCATTGCCGCGTGCAGCATAGGCTATCGGAGACCTAAAGAGTGTCATTGGACTCTGAATCGGAGTCCTCTGCATGATCCGTCTCGGCTGTTGTCTCTTCTTTGTCTGTCCTCTCCTCGTCTGTCCTCTCCTCGTCTGTCCTCTCCACATCTGTCCTCTCCTCATCTGTTATTGCCGTTGCCCTCTCCCGCTCCATCGAGTCGCTGATGTCTGTCTCGAAGCCAGGGTTCATCTGCCCATGCTTATGCTTCTTCTGAACCTCCTCGAAAAGCTGCAACACCTGAAACAGATAGAGTAGGAAGGCCATCCCGATTAGAGAACTGAAACAAGTAAGCAAATGCGATGAACTGCGAACCTGGTAAGCAAAAGTGATGTACCGTCCCTTCAAATGTGGTATTTATAAGTACGGGTTCGTATTGAGCTGAAACGGGAAACGGGACGTTAAAATGCAGGAAATTACATCTAAGAAATATTTTTTTTCTGGGGCTAGACCTCCAGAACCCATGCCAAAATGAACTGTTCCGTATTTTATTCATTGGCAGTTGCCAACCCTAGTTGTGTAGGACATTGAAATTATGGAATCAATGAAATTCTGCATAGGATTATCAGTATTGCATTCTTTTCCATATTCAACACACTTTTAAAACATGCTGAAAAGAAAAGGCGATGTACTGACAACTAATCCTCTGCTTTATGAGGGTTTTTTGTGATGACGTTACTAATGCGGACCGCTTGAGATCACATGGGTTGTATGTGGCCCCCCGGCCAAAATGAGTTTGACACCCCTGGGTTTAACCAACAGTACCTTTGACTTGGGTATAAGCCCCACTCTGAAGAAGCCAATGTTTCCACTGTCGATCTTGGTGCAGTCCACCACCGTGGAAGCAATGTTCTCAGGGGACGGACCATCACACAGCACAGCGTCCACCTGTGCAAACACACACACACATGGCAGGCACACACACACACACACACACACACACACACACACACACACACACACACACACACACACACACACACACACACACACACACACACACACACACACACACACACATTAAGCAAACAGCAGAGTAGACTGTATAAAATATTTGGTAACACTTTCTAATACAGACTCCTTGTTAAGCATTAGTTATGCATTTGTTAAGCATTATTCAAATCTTAGAAAACCATTTGTAAAACATTGGTTAACCATTATCTCTTTATTATTTCCCATTACTTAATCATTCACGTAATTTGCCAATGCTTACTTGACTCTCTCACAAATATTCTTGTTTAATTATGAGAGAGAGAGAGAGAGAGAGAGAGAGAGAGAGAGAGAGAGAGAGAGAGAGAGAGAGAGAGAGAGAGAGAGAGAGAGAGAGAGAGACTCTTCTGAGGTACTTATCTCCCTTGCCAGTGGAACTACAGGTGGACAATCGCATTGAATGCTAAACCAGGTGCAAAAATCTTCCCTTGTTTTAATAACTACACTTTTTTTTACTGAACTTGAAGTGAAAATTGACAGTTGTGTAGGTATTTATAAGTGGTTAGGAAAGGTTGCCGGTTCGACTCCCGACCCACCAGGGTCTTGGGGGGAGTAATTAACCAGTGCTCTCCCCCATCCTCCTTCATGACTGAGGTACCCTGAGCATGGTATCGTCCCGCCATGGGGGCTGCCCCCGTGCACAAGTGAGGCATAAAATGCAATTTCGTGGTGTGCAGTGTGCAGTGAACACTTGTGTGCTGTGGAGTGCTGTGTCACAATGGGACAAAGGGAGTTGGAGTTTCAGGTGGGCTTTCACTTTCGACTTTCGCTTTCATTTACCTTGTCTCCCAGTTTAGCATACACCTGGTTATGATGAGTGGTGTCTGCCTCGCCAGTGGGGTTTGCGGAAGTCACAGCGATCGGTCCAACCTGAGGAAGTCACAGAAGCGACACTTTGTAGAAACCATGGCCTGGGGCGCGTTTCTCGAAAGTGTAGTTGCTAATTTTGTCGGTTGCAATGCAATTTCCCATTGGTAACTACCCAAGTTGCTAACTGCTCACAACTACGCTTTCAAGAAATGCACCCAGGCCTGGGGTGCGTTTCTTGAAACCGTAGTTGCTAACTACATTAGCTACTTTGTTGTTACCAATGCAATTTCCCTTTGACAACTACGCAAGTTGCGAGCATGGCTAACAACTACACTTTCGAGAAACACACCCGTGGACTGGTAATCTGGCATACAGGGCATTTCCCGGTGGGATGATAGTCCTCAGGGACCAATGTTGTCCATTTTTTATATTATCTAAGAGACTGGCTCAGAGATGTGGCACACATAAATTCCCAGGCGTTTTCTCAGTCCTAGTCCAGCCTACAGAAACCGGTCATTGAGATTCCATAACACACTAGTATTAACTCTATGAGGTAATAATACACTAGTATTAACTCTATGAGTCATTAGGTGGTTTTTCATGTGGGTCTACTCTACAAAAACTTATTGTGAGAAATTGTAATGGTAATGGACTATTTAGGCTATTTTTGTCTTGTTCTTGTAATAGTCTTGTAATAATAGGTAAGCCAGAGTAAGAAAATTATTACTGTAATTCAAGTAATTCGGTTCAGAGATTTCTGTAGGTAAGTACAGCACGTACCAGATTTATGAGCTGTGTGGCTACGGTGCAGTCTGGGTTTCTGATGGCTATGCTTTGTGGCGTGCCGATGTACTTTGATGAGTCCTTCAGACCAAAAAATTCCATCCAGGGGGCTGGAAAGAAGAACATTACAGAACATAACACTTGCTTGCTTGCTTATTGTTCATTTGTGCACATTGTAAAATAGTCCTTAGTTTTATAAAACTAAGTTTGAAGACGTTTTCCTTCTCAATCAAACGATCACGCTCCATATTAAAAGTGAATAAAATCCAAACTCCATTGATTTTCTCCACTTTGATATTGTAAATAAAAAGAACAGGGCATATAGTTACAGTTGTGCTTATGTATGAAGTTACGGTAATTAAACATGTATTATGCATTATGAACTATTGATTTGATTTGATTTGATTTGATTCTTTATTTGACTTGTCTTCAGTTTCACCATTGTAAAAGACACAGTTACACATTACCATGTTAGGGCACACATCCACACACACACACACACACACACACACACACACACACACACACACACACACACACACACACACACACACACACACACACACACACACACACACACACCTCTTGGGATGACGAGGCTGATGGAAGACGGCCAGGCTGCTTCCATCAGGTCCCAGAGGAGGGGGTTTATCTGGGCCCTCACTGGCTCCAGCTGTTTGATGGACGACACCCACAAGGACATGGGCCGGTCCCCAGCATGCTGCTTGGTTCTGGTTAACACACACACACACAGGCACACACACACACACACACACACACACACACACACACACACACACACACACACACACACACACACACACACACACACACACGCACGCACGCACGCACACACGCACAAAAAGCAAACAACATTTATAAAGTGTTTCATTAAAATGACATGTGTACAGTTTCTGTTATGAATGAATTCATTTTTAATTTATTTTAGTCTAATTATTAATTCATTCATCATTATTTATTTTCTATTCATTTAGGCATGAATTCTCTTACTTACTTGTAGGCCTTTTCAACAGCGTCAGGGCGATTGCAAGCCGCCACCAGCACGTAGACTGTATCCGTTGGCATCCCGCATATGCCGCCATTCTTCATAATCTCTGGGTAGATCAAGTAAACAGAGATTGGGTTGCTTTACTGACTGACGTTTACATAGGCCTAACGTGTGCTATCTTGATGTGTGTCATGAGAGATCCAGCACAAGCCGTCTGGCTCTGCCATCCAGTCGCTCTAGGTACTCCCGGTCAAGATTGTTCTCCGTTGTGGTACCCAAGTGGTGGAACGGTCTCCCAGAGACAGCAAGACTAAGCACATCTCTTGCAGCCTTCAAGAAACAACTAAAGACCTTTCTCTTTCGAGAGAATCTACTAGACTAATGCTTGAACTGGCCTTGCCCCAGGGCAGACTCCTGACATGATGTTTAGTTTAGTTTAGTTTGTGTGTGTGTCGTTATTTACTCTTTAAAAAAAAAAAAAAAAAAAAAAAACTGCACTTGTTGTTCTGTATATCTCCTGTGCACTTTGTATTTGCTTGTGATGCAGGCTTGAATATGTCCTCTTTTGAAAGTCGCTTTGGTTATAAAGCGTCTGCCAAATGCAATGTAATGTAATGTAATGAGTGGAGTGTAGTGAAGGATGCTGCTCACTGACCCTTTAAAATAAATAAATTAAAAAAACATGTAAAGTAATATTTTCTTTTTCATGTTACATTATCTGACAGAGGATAAACTATTGCATCATTTGGTGTCATGTATCATTCAACTTTCAACCCTTCTTTTCTTGACAATGTCTCTTATTGTATTTGAAGATGTGAAACGTTAGCCTGGTACTGACCATCCCATAATACTACCATTCTTATTTTTGAAAATGGTATATTATATTACGTATAGTGTTTTCAAAAAGAGATCTTTACATGTTCAATTATTCAACCCAGTCTTTCCTCCCTCACCTGTGATATTTATGACAGACAGCAGCTTCAAATAATAGACTTAGGCCAAATTACCTGTTTGCCCCCCCCTGTCATCGCCCCCTATGCCTAGTTGAGAGTACATGTTACTACGCCCTCAACCCAGTCTCCCTCTCTCACCTGCGATCTTCATGACAGACGTGGCCTTCCTGGAGGGCAGGTGAGGGCACTTGTCCCGGCCCTTGCCCATCAGCCTCACCAGCGGCGCCCCGAGTGGCATCTGTGGCGTTTGGAAGGTGGTGTTGAACAGGTGTGCCAGGAAGCAATAGAAACTGACCAGGCCAAAGATGATGGTGACGCCGATATCGTAGCCGTAGGGAAGTGCCCCCACGCTGTCCAACAGGAAACTGATGAGGATGAGCTGGAAGGTGAAGGCGTAGGCGAACCAGGCCACGCTGAGGAACAGCGCCGCCACCGTCACCAGCGCGTTGAACAGCATGAAGGAGATGATCCCCACGGCCACGCTGAAGCCACGCGTGGAGCCGTACAGGCCGCCGAAGCGTGTCAGCCCCCACACCGTCCACATGAAGCCCTGTGGGGATCATGCCGGGCAAAAGTTGAAACAATCAGCTTAGTAGAGTTTAGTTGTGGTGAGTTACGTTGTGGTGAGTCTATAGTACTTGTTGTGATGCCGTTGAGTTAAGTTGTACAAAATTTAGAAGCGCGTCAACCCCCACACCGTCCACATGAAGCTCTGTGGCGATGATGTCAGTCAAAAGTTGAAGTAATTAGCTTAGTTGAGTTTAGGGGTGTTAATCATAATCAAAATGTATCGATATATCATGATATAATCTGGCGATTGAATCGAGACGCATCATATCGTGGGGCATTCTTAAGTATCGAAAATAATGGAATCGCTGGCTCCTGCCCAATGCCCTACCTCCCTAACTTCATCGAATCGTATTGTATCGTATCGTGGGGCATTATTAATATCGCAAATAATCGAATCGCATCGCAACGAATTATAAGATATCGATATTGAATCGTATCATCATGGAGGCTGTGATTTACACCACTAGTAGAGTTACGTTGTGGCGAGTCTATAGTACTTGTTGGCATGCAGTTGAGTTAAGTTGTACAAAATTCAGAAGCGTGTCAGCCCCCACACTGTCCACATGAAGCCCTGCAGCCAAAAGTTGAAACAATTAGGTTAGTTGAGTTTCGTGTTTAGTTGTAGTGAGTTACGTTGAAGTGATTCTGCAGTACACTGTTAAACATTACAGCCAGTTTAAACGCAAAAAATAAGTTGCCCTGGCTGCTGCCTTAAGTTTGTAACTCAACTCAACTTGAAAAAGCCTTGAATTTTCAGTCTCGAGTTGAGTTAAGTTACAAACTTAAGGCAGCAGGGGAAATTACTTTTTTAAGTTTCACTGACTTGCAATATTTTACAGTGTAGTTGTAGGCAATTCAGAAGCGCGTCATGAAGTCCTGCAGTCATTGTATGTTGGGGTTAAAAGTGTTGACATCGTACTCTGTATCCGCGTGTGCAGACATTTTTGTACACATACTCGTATTTGTTTTCGAAAAAGTGGTATTATGCATCCCTAATCACATACTGTAATGTAATGCAATGCGAATCTTCACCAACCTGCATGATGAAGGCGGCGCTCTCCAGCGTCTTGCCCCGGGAGAAGGCCACGGAGCCGCACAGGAGCTGAAGGACGCCCCCGGACACTACCGCCCAGGGCAGGATCAGCACAGCCAGAGGCCCCTCAGTCCCCACGGTGGCCGTGATAGCAAAGGCAGCCAGCACACTGCAGCCGTGGCCCAGGACCTGTGGAAGATTTTAGATTTTTTTTTTTTAACAATTGCTGTTATAAATGGATTTAGATTGTGGAATAGTGAAACACTGCTACACTCTAAGAAGGAATGTGTCATTTTTGACACATTTATTATGTTAAGGTGTGTGGAATATGACACAACATGTGTATTATTCAGTTAAAATGCTGTTAATTAATGATTCTTATCGTAAATATATCTTAAATTTACAATGTAGCCAAAAACTCATCACAAACCAGGACTGTGGCTGGAATATTACACAAAAATAGTTTTTATGTTTCTTTGTTCTTACACTATTATTGCCCCTTTCTTAGACACATCTAACAATTGACACAACATGTTTTGTCCCTGAGCAAACACATTTTGTGTCATTTCTGACACAGTACAGTACAGTAAATGAAAAGATTTATTTGGAATGCTGGTGTTTCGGTCAGTCAGTATAAAAGTAATTCCTCTTGAAATACATGTAGCTGCACCTGCAAAGAAACCTTTGAAGGTGTGCAGGTATAGCCTGACAATATGCCAGAAAGAGGTAAAGAGGGGCTGACGTATAGTCAGGCTAGTGCAGGCAACCATCTCTATCCTTTGTGAAGCAATTACAAAGTATAATGGAAAAGAACTGTCATATTCTTCAGTAGTCAAAATACTTTAATTCAGTTTAGTCAGATGTTTTCTGTCTGAAATATCTGTGTGAGTATCTCTAATGCTCTCTGTCTTTGTGCTGTGCCTAGTAGGACATCAGTACTGTCGCAAAAATACGCCTCTTTGGTGTCTGTGTTTTATTAGTAGTCAATCATCACCCCCCCCCATCTTGGTATATTGGGATATTGGAACAGACCTCAGCGTCGGCGTACTTGGAGTAGCCCAAGTATGGGGCATGGAAGTCCTTGTCCTGGGACCTCAGGGAGAGGCTGCCGGTGGTGCGGGTGGTCAGGGCTTTGAGCAAGCTGTCGCCTGTGGGTGGGGATGTGCAAAAATTGTCTTGACAATATCGTATCGGGAACTCTTTATGATACATGTATCAAATCGTTACCCCTGTATGGTGATACATATTAGCAACAGGTTTTTGTCATCAACCTGCCGTCAGTAAAAAAATGTTATTCAGGAATGAAACACACTAGCAGTAGAAAAAGCAGTTGTAGTTTTAAATTATTAACATGGTGAATGAGTTCAAATGCACTGCATTCTGGCATTCCAATGCAATCCAGTCTAAGAAAAATCGCAATACATATCGCATTGCATACAGTATATTGCATATTTATCACAATGCGTATAGTATCGTGACCCGTATATCGTGATATGTATTGTATTGTGAAGCTGTGTGTCGATTCCCAGCCCTACCTGTGGGGATCTTGTAGGCCGATGCCTTGTTGTTGAGAGTGACCAGGAGCATCAGCGTCGTGGCAACGAAGATGGCCGCCTGGACGCCTTGCGTGCCGGCCTGGAAGAAGCCTTGGGGCTGGGCGGCGATAGCGATGCTATAGGCTACGAAGAAGAGCTGGTAGAGGGTGTCCGCCAAGCTCCGCTGGAAGCTAAACAGCGCCAGAATGGAGAACAGGATGGCGAAGACTGCAGGGAAGGGGACGGCCGAATAGGGCTGAGCGTCACCCGTTAGGTCGGCCACTAGCACGCTGTAGCCCTCTGCGAATCTCAGAATGGCCATGAAACCATAAAATGTGGCGGATATGATGTCGAGGCCGCGGTAGCAGAGGAGGCAGACGCCGAGCTGGAAGACGCCAGCTGTCCACAGCCATGGCACTAGGCCTTGAGACAGCCTAGGGATCACGTCCACTACGGGGCAGGCTAGCACGCTAGCAGACAGCAGGTTCATAACCAGACCGACGGCTACAACGTCGGCAGTGTCCAGGCCCTGTGGTTTGGTCTGGTTGGATTTGTCTGACGCGCCTGCTGTGCCGGGAAGCTGCACGGCGCCACGCGTGATAAACGAGAGCAGCCGACCAATCCCGAAATACGCACCTATGCAGCATACGAGGAGGTAGTTAGCCGCGGTAGCAGCTTGTCCGAAGCTAACGTCGGCTAGCCCGGCTATCTGGTGGGCGCAGGCTAAGCTGATGGTGAGGGCTATGATAAAGAGCACTGTCTCCTTGGCTAACACAGCTACCAGTGCTAATACGAGCAGGGCAAGTGTAAAAGCTGCAAGGCCAGGGATCATGGCATTTCTGAGGTTGTCGGGGGTGGGGGCGACTATGTTCTCCCCTACCAGGATGTACACCAGGCCTGAGCCACACCACAGGGCAGACACCGTCAAGCACAGGCATGTGAACAGGGGAGCGGCGGAGAGGCTGCGTCTCACTCCTGTTGGGAAGACAGAGAGATAGAGAGAGAGAGAGAGAGAGAGAGAGAGAGAGAGAGAGAGAGAGAGAGAGAGAGAGAGAGAGAGAGAGAGATTTTAAAATAGGCCTATCTACAAGTTTAAATAAATGTCTTTAAATTTGAATTATGAGTTACATTCATAAATCATTCCTCCACCGACTAATAGAGTGAAAGAGTCAGAGACAGAGGGTAAAAAAACCTTAACCCCTTTACGCAGAGTTATAAGTTAATAAGTTATAAATGTAGTGTTACCAAAAATTGTAACAACCAAGTCTTTATCTGTTAGTTATGGTTCTCTGTAAAGTCATAGCCATGTTATGATACAGTTAACTGTTTGAAGCGAAGTTTGAACTGGTCTTCCCCAGGGGCCAACCTGCACAAAGAGGCAACCTAAAATAAATCTGGTGAAGAGTTTCAGTTGAATCAGCACAAAACCAGAATATACAACAATGTAATGATACAGTTGACTGAAGCAAAGAGTGAACCAGCCTGCACAAAGAGGAAACCAAAAAAATCTGGTAAAGAGTTGGAATTGAATCGGTACAATACCAGAATATGCCAGCAGAGCGGCGATGATGAGCAGCAGAACTCCTAGGGCGGTGCTGGAGATTAGACTCTGTCCCGGGGCACTGCCATAGTCATTCACCAGAAGTAGAAGAGCGCCTGAGGAGGACAAAACAGATTGTGGCGTTACAGGCTTGGTTGGCTTGATGGGTCTGGCAGGCTCCTTTGATGGAACAATTTGCCCCCTATTGACTACTTTGTGAACTACAACAGGCAAGGCAAAGAGGAAAAATAACATTTGAGTCGACTTTAACTAAAGTAAATGAAGGAATAACAGCCTAAATATCAAAATAATAATAAGTGAGGTATTGTCATGGAATATCATGGGGTATGGGAAATTGAATATTATTGTGTGAAAATGATTATAATGTCTGATCAAAGTCATACTATTTTGTATTCAGACCCCCACAAGAAGCAAAAAACAATCAGGAATAAAAATCAGTTTACCTATAATTTTTTAAAATATGTATCATTTTTGTATCCTTTAAATAATTAGGTAAATTATTACTTAATTATCATCAACAATAATCACAGTTCATTGACATGAAACAAAGCTTGTATTGCACATACATTATATTATATAAGTAGCCTATTAATCTTTTTTCATGGCACTGACATAAAAAAAATAAATGCATGGGCATGCAGTAGGCTAAAGAACAGATCTACAGCGGCCAAATGTGTTGTGTCAACGGCACACGTTGAAAAACATTATTATTATTATTATCATTATTTGTATGTACGTTTTCTTCTGTAAGTATAAAGGTGCCTACCGCCAGAGATTCCTAAAACACCAACAGAGTAATGGAGCGACTGGATTTCAGCGTCTGCCATTGCGCGCGCCAGTGCCGAGTGGATGCCACGGACGGGGAGCGCATCTCTTTATAAACCAGGTACGTCACGCACGTCATGCGCGGTCACACCTTGTGAAGAGCATCCTCCGGGTTAAGTTTCGGAAACTTACAGGGGAAATGACTAAGTCGGGAAAAAAATGCCTCAAGCAAGGAAACTATGGCAAAAGCAACAAAAACCTTTAAAAAAGTATTACCTCATCACATAACGATATTAAGAAAAGAATGTGTACGCATGTGTGTAAACACAAGAATGTTTTCATGAAGCCCCGATTTTAACACAGAAAACACATTTCCCCAAATTTTCTAATTCAGCAAGTTGTCAATTTGAACACTTCTGGATAAGCACAGAGCATTCACCAATTACCGACCATGAATAGGCCACTTTAATATCCGCGCGCACGCACACGCACACGCGCACACACACACACTCTCTCTCTCTCTCTCTCTCTCTCTCTCTCTCTCTCTCTCTCTCTCTCTCTCTCTCTCTCTCTCTCTCTCTCTCTCTCTCTCACACACACACACACACACACACATACACACACACACACACATTAATTGAGCTCAAATTTCCGCCTTTCCGAGGTGGCTAGTAAAAGTGTAATTATGCAAACATCATTTAAATCTTATGAAGCGTATCTGACCAGTATTATAGGCATATCTATCTTGATAAATGTTTGCATGCAGATAATAGAGCATTAGCCTACTGCTCAGCCACCGTGACTCAGCTATTTCATTTCGGTCGCCGTGGTCCCTTCTCGCCTCCGGCTCGTCTTCAAACAATGACATCACCACCTGAATGGAAGTAGGAGGTGTCAAACTTGCTCCTGAGAGAGTATAAACAGCGATGCAGCGATCATTGAAAGCTATCGTCTCAGCGCAACAGGCACCCCACGCATCCTGAACTTCTCCGAATACAACTCCAAGGTGAGATTTTTTCCCTTGTAATTTATTACCATACGATTTTCGTTTTTACAGTAGTTGAGGCCGAGGTGCACTGTTGAAGATGTAAAATGATCTCAAACTTTTGAGGATGCCCAAACTCACTGTGGATAGTTACCGTGTAAAACGCAGATCCACAATGTACTGTCCAGTTCACTGACGTTGACATTGTGCACTGGTTTCTGTGGCCACATCCGTTTGAAGCGTACTGTTTCAAAAGTGAAAGGAAATGAGCGTGCGTAGGCTTATTGTTCATCTCGTTGAAGTTTGAAGTGGGTGCAATCATTGTCAAATATCTCGCCGACAATGATTCGTTATTTAGGCTAATATTAGGCTACTGCTTCTGAACATCCATTCCGTTCGTAGAACAAGGACGTACGGGGAGTCTCCACATTTTTTTTCTCTGTTCATATCAAAGGAAACGCTGCACCTTTACCCGGCGGTGCTCAGAGACGCAGGTGCGCGTTACCAAGCGATCAGAAGTCCTTTGGGAATCGCTCTGGCACATATAAGTCATTCAGCGAGAGAGAGAGGGGGGCGGGGAGAGGTGTATTGCAAAGTAGACCTCTTTCACTTCTCTACGAATAGGCTACAGTAAGGAGGAAGTGGGGAATTGAGATAGCTGTTCAAACAGTAACTCATGGTGTGTTTGTTTGGGCGTTTCTGCAGGCAAAATGGTGAAACGTGTGGCAGTGATCCTGGCCGGCTGTGGCGTGTATGACGGCTCGGAGATTAACGAGGCCTGTGCAGTGCTGGTGCACCTGAGTCGCGCAGGAGCTGAGGTGAGGATGGACGATGGACAACACACACATACGCACGCGCACACGCACGCACGCACGCACGCACACACACACACACACACACACACACACACACACACACACACACACACACACACACACACACACACACACACACACACACACACTTGGTCTCATGCACACCTACAGGGCTGGACTGGGACGACAAATGGCCTAAATTATGGACCAAATGGGCCGTCCCATCCATCTTTTGGCTCGGTCTCTTAAACAAAGTCCCTGAGGACTGTTGAAAATACCCTGATTGCCAGGTAACCAGTCCAGCTCTCTGCATACTATGGCCTACTGTTGTATGTTGCCACAATGGCACGTGAACAGTTGCAGCTATACCTGAAACCAAAACCACAACTTATGTTGGGCCTATACGACCTACTCTCAGGTTTCAAAGTGTCAGGTTCAGGAGAGTTCAGACACACACGGACGCACGCACGCACACACACATACACATACACACGGGCGCACACACACACACACACACGTGCTTTGTGTAATGTTACACTATGCTACAGAAAGTTTTTCTTCTCATGTTCTGCTTGGCTGTTTGCCATCAGACAGGCTGCATTTATTGGAAAGACCACATTAAATGGAAGTCAATTTTCATTTAAATGGTACTTGAAGAAGATAAGATAAGGCGGGGGAAAACAAGCCACTGGTCCAGCCCATTGCAATGACTTACATAAAAAGACATGAGTCTTTGTGTGAATGTGCACTGCTGGGAAATGACAGTGTGCACTCTCTCCTTTGTGAGTGATAATGCTGTGGTAATTACATTTACTTCCTGCATGATGCAGTGGAGTATTGCAAGAACTTAACTCAGTAGTAAACTGGGTTAAATTAGCCTTAGGTAGTTGTAAATCATCTAATATAGGAGCCTGGAGTCCTCATTTTCTTACTTAAAGGTGCACCGTGTAGGATGGTGGCCTGAGTAGGTATTGCAACTATGCTGCTCATTGAAAAAATGCTGCCTTTTGCCAAACTTGATCTTTTCATGAACCATTGTCTTAATCACTTAATCATTGTCATTTTGGTGACGATTGGGTTAAAACAGAGGCTCTGTGCAAAAAAGCGTTAAATTAGCCAGGTTTTATTACTTATGTTCTTGGAATTCTCCCCCCACATACTGTATGCAGAAGCCCCCTGCTTCCTATACTGCTTCCTGTTTAACCCCATACCTGTGCGTAGAGCCTATGTTATAACTTACCTGTCACCAAAATTGGCTATGTCTTACTCTCAGTAATGTCATAGCAATGATGTGGTTGAGTATTTCCTGCAAATAGTGAATAGGCCCACCGGCGACCCCATCTGCGGTAAGAGGCTACTGCAATGCCTCCAACCAAGGCTTGACATTAACTTTTTGCTCACTTCTTGCTCACCGGCCACAGTGGCTAGTGGTTTTCCAGAGTCACTAGCCATTCAGCCTTTCTACTAGCCACAGTTTTGTTGTCAGTATTTTTAGACATATTTTCTTTAAGCTCAGGAAATGTTGTGATAAAACAAGATGCTATGAACATAGTGTGTTAAATGAAACTATGTATGCCTACAGGTACAGTTTAAAGCCCATTGGGAAACTCCAACTCCCATTGTCATTGTGACACAGCACTCCACAGCACACAAGTGAACACTGCACACTGCACACAACGAAATTGCATTTATGCCTCACCCGTGCAAGGGGGCAGCCCTCAGTGGCGCCCCATGGGGAGCAGTGCGGTGGGACGGTACCATGCTCAGGGTACCTCAGTCATGGAGGAGGATATCAGACAAATAGAATCTGAATGGTCTTTCTTGAACCTAAATGTAACACAAGGTGCAAAAGAAAGATATGATACTGAGATATTGCCTGGTTAACACAGATCGAAACGATTGTGTAGAACTAAAGGCAGTATGGGAGTTCCCAGGCTAACTGAGATATGCTATACCCAAAGTGGCTGGTGAAACAAAAAATGTCACTAGCCACAGCCAATTTTGGCCAGTTGGCAGGTCAATGTGAAGCCCTTCCTCCAACTCTCACCTCTATAATCACATCTATGGACAGTTAACATTCATGGACATTTTCTACGTATACAGTTTATTTGCTTAGGCTAATGTGTGTATCTTTATGTTAACATTTTAAACCTTTAAAACTTTAGCAGTCATTTCACCACAAACTACTATAATCTAGGTTATAGCACTGTTAGTATGTGACTAATAGACTCCTCTACTCTACTCTACTCAGGTTAAAGTGTTTGCTCCAAACGAGGACCAGATGCACGTGGTGAACCACTGCGAGGGGAAGCCCCAGACGGAGAAGCGTAACGTGCTGCAGGAGAGCGCGCGCATCGCCCGAGGGGACGTCACGGACCTGGTCAAGCTGGACGTGGCTTCCTTCGACGCTCTGGTCATCCCAGGTGAGACAGACATAGCCTACTGTACCTGCATGGCATGCCAGTGATGGGCAGCCTGGACAGGTGAGACGGACATACTATACCTGCATGGCATGCCAGTGATGGGCAACCTGGACTCAATAGTTTCAATCCAGGGGTGTGTTTCTCAAAAGTGTAGTTGTTTTGCCAGTTAGCAACTTGGGTAGTTGTCAGTGGGAAATTGCATCAAAGTAGCTAACATAGTTAACTACTATGGAGAAATGCACCCCAGTGCCGCATACTGTATTTCATATGACCTGTTTTTTTGGCCTGTCCAATGCAACCAGGTGATCATTCAGGCTGGAAAATAACCTGGTTAAATTGGACAGGTAAAACCTGGTTGTTTGGAATATGTGGCACTGGATTGTAACCAATGACTCAATTTTGGCCATGCCATCTCCCTGCGCAGGTGGTTTCAGCGTTGCCAAGAAGCTCAGTGACTGGGCCACCAAAGTGCACCATAACGTGTGTGTGTAGAGTATGAATTCATACATTAAACACACTTTCCAATGCCTTCTCCTTGCTCCAGGTGGTTTCGGCGTGGCCAAGAACCTCAGCGACTGGGCCACCAAAGGGAAAGAGTGCTGCGTAAAGCCCCAGGTGGAGAAGGTGATCAAGGGCTTCCACGCCGCCGGCAAGCCCATCGCCATGTGCTGCATCGCCCCCGTACTGGCCGCCAAGGTATTGCCGGGATGCGAGGTCACCGTGGGCCAAGACTGCGAGAGCGACAAGTGAGTGTGGCGAGGGAATACTTAAGCAATAAGCCACGAGAGGCCGTGGGTTACGCTCGATTGATAACGGCCAAGGGGAGTGGGGCACGACGTGAAGCGGAGTGCCGTAAACGCCCACTTGCCCGTTATCAATAGAGCGCAACCCACGGACTCAAGTGGCTTATTGCTTATCTAACACTGTTACACTTAATCACTGACCAAATTTCTTTAAAAACGCTTTAATGACAATTAATTTCATCCGCGACGAGTTGACAAGTTGAGGAAGTGATTGTGGTTACCCCGGCAACGTTACTCGCCGTGCGTGTTTGCGTCGTGCTGCCAGAAAACACACTTCGCTACAAAAACTCAGCAAGGGGTGATAAACACCGCAGGAATTAAATGTCTTTGCAATCACACTGATACCCCAACCATAGATGGTGCAAAGATGTGCTCTTCTTGCAGACTCCCTACCCCAACTGCAACATATTCTCATTACCGACGTAGATGCGCTGGGTCTAACTTGGACGCGCATAGAATCTTCATGTGAAAGGTGTAGGTTTACGCTCGATTGAACACACCTATCTGCCAATCAGAATCGAGAACCGGACCGCACAGTGTTAGATATATAGAATAGAATGGAGTAGAATAGAATAGAAAGTAGAATAGAATAGAAACTTATTTGTAAAATCATTGGTCACCACAGCCCATGATGGGGTTGTAGGTTCAATTCTCACCTGACCTTAGCCAGGACATGCCCTCCTAGTGACGCAACACCTTTGACGTTGCTACTAGTCAGGCCAAGAGCAATGTTAATATCATTTCTGATCTCCTGACAAAAAGGGAACTTCACCCACTTTGAAACCAGTCAACCAGTAGCAAACCTAGGGAGACGGGTCAACCATGCCGTTTGGGAAGCTTTTGGTCAGACCAAGTCCCGAAGAGATTTGAAAGACACAGATTATCGGGCTAACCTGACCTCTTCCTAAAATCTCCATCCATAGTTGAAGTGCCCTTGAGCAAGACACCTAACCCCACACTGCTCCAGGGACTGTAACCAATACCCTGAATAGCAACACCTGTAAGTTGTAAGTCGCTTTGGGTAAAAGTGTCAGCTAAGTGTAATGTAATGTAATGTTAAAACATTTTCCACCATGCACAGCACTAGCTAATGCAATTTCCATTTTCACGACTAACTGGTTGATGTTTGCCCTCTCTACCTCTAGGTGGCCCTACGCAGGAACAGCCAAAGCCCTGGGTGAGCTGGGCTGCAAACACGTGAACAAGAATGTGAAGGAAGCCCATGTGGACCGGAAAAACAAACTGGTGACCACCAGCGCTTTCATGTGCAACGCTCCCGTCCACGAAGTGTTTGATGGGGTTGGCGTCATGGTTACTGAGGTTCTGAAACTGGCATAATCTATAAGAGACAAGAGTAACACTTAACTTGACGTTGGCGTCATTTGTGTGTCAAAACAGTGTCATAACAGTATTGTAACGCATGTGGACGCCACATGTGCACGTCGTCATGCATGTGTCATAAACATTATGTCAATGTCTTAAACTTATGATTATGTCATTAAGTGACATTTGTTTATGGCAAAGACAGCCCTAACAATGTCAACTTTTAATGACCATAGAACGTTTATGGCATTAACGTTATGTTTATTATTTTATGACCTCTTCATGGCTGTGTCATGGGACTGTTTTGACAATATTATGACAGTGTTATGCCATATGTATGATGCCAGCGCCAAGGAAAGTGTAACCAAAGAGAGTTTGAAGGTGGCACATCAGGGCATTATGTGTGTGTTTGTTGCTCATATTGTTTCAACCTATGGTTGTCTTTTTTAAATGCAGAGGTCCAGTCATGTATGGAAGGGTGTTTATTGCCTTAAATATGTGTTTTGCTTCTGTTGGTGTAAAATACTGATTATCAATAAAAACGATTTTGATTTGTTAAATGTATTTCATGAAGTTCTTTCTATTTGATAAAAAAATTGTTTCAGCATGGACAGTGGATTTTGGACCAAATCTGTCGATGTGTTGAAGTAAAGTTTTTTTCTGTTTAAGTATTGCTGTAAGTGAATCAGGAAAATCAGTTTTCCCCGCGATTGTGTAATTAATCTCAGTGAAAGAGAAACCAGTATGAAAGAGTTACACAATAGCAGTTGTGATTATACTGTATTATGTTACCTAGGAGGGCTAATCCAAAGACTTCCAGCTGATGTTAACCACCTAAACTTTCCACTTACAGTACCACCACAAGTGCAGCAGTGGGCACACACAACTTTTAGAGTAATATAAATTACTTTGGGTCTGCAGAATTTTTTTTGTTTTTTTAAGGTGCACTGTGTAATAATTTTAGTAGTTTCATTTCCACAATTCATGCAGCCCATTCACAAGTGTTCCTTTTTAAAACAAATACTTACCACCACCATCAAATTCTAAATATTCATTATGACTGGGAAAATTGCACTTTTCATAGATGAAAAGGGGGATCTTCTCCATGGTCCGTCATTTTCAATTTCAAGAAATATCCCTTGTTAGCTTCAGAAATGGCTGTACTTTGGTCATGCTAGTAAATATTTCTTTATTACTTTAGTAAATGTTCATGAGAAGATAATATTTGGCTGTAAGCAGCACAGTTTCGATGAGCAGGGCCTCGTTTCCCGATAACGATGGTTCTTAGCCTTACGTGTGTCGTTAAACAGTGATCCTACGAATGTTCTTAGATTTCCTACGACTGTTTCCCAAAGACACTCGTACATGAACGCGCGTGCACAGCCTCTAAGATCATTCGTAGCGTCGCTCTTAAGGATCGCTGTCCACATATGTGGTGCTGAAGTGTCCTCGGAGTGAACTGCGCCGTCATGCTGCTAAACCATTTACAAAATGTAAGGCGTGTGTCAGCATCAAAAGTAGTTTTCTATAAGGGTGGGACTACATTTGTAGCAGTTTGCAACTATCGACAGGAGTTATTGTTGGTAAATGAAATAAAATGCACACACACAATGAAATCATGCAAAACCATGAGCTACGCCGTTAAATCAGACAAAGCGCGTGCAGTTGGCTACCGTGCTTAATATTTAAGAAGACAAGTAGGCCTAGGAGTTCCAAATTGGGATGCGCATTTGGGGAGCGGCGCGCAAAGTACGGCGCACTCAAGGCTTTAACAGCTGTGAGGGACATTTTGCACGGCAGTCTGCTGTTATTAAAACAAAAAAATCTACATGAATCCCCATCGCTGCCTTTTTATGTCATAGTTTACCCTTAGCCTACAACTATCGTGTCTTTTCTGCGTCGCCTTCCCTTTCTTAGGGTACTTGAAAATGAAAGAGGGCGCAACGACTCGCTGACCGTTTTTCTTTTTTTTTATGTTTCGGTGGTGGCCTTCCGACATCACCACTCTTGTCTCTGGTCTCCGAAGCCCCCTATTTAGTTTGCGTGTGGATGCCTTGTTCTTGTTCACGAAGCACCCACACAAATTATGATTGATCACAGTTTAATAATGCCCTGATTTATTAAACACAGCTGAACTATTTTACTGCCTGTAAAATATTTTCCAAACATATTGCTTTTATTTTATACACGTACACAATTAATGTTACCTTCTTATTTTCGTTACAGTGTCAACTGTGGTGCCATGATATTTACACTCCCGTCTTAAAACATCAACTTGAAGCGCAAGTTTCCTCTTTTCCTGTGGGTGTCTCCACTGTGCCATGCTACTCGCGTCTTAAAACAGCAATCTTATGCGCAAGTTTCTTCTTTTCCCTTCATATCCTGTGGGTGTCTCCACTGTGCCATGCCGTTACGATCAATCTTAGCGCGTTAAGACTACTCCAGATCACTCGTGGATTTCTCTTAGAGTTACGTGTCAACCTGCGATGGTTCTTTGCTAAGTTGGCTTTGGGAAACGCTCCGTGAGCTCTACGATGGTGTTACGTGTGAACTTAAGTAGTACGTAGCGTTAAGTAGTACTTAAGGCCCTTTCGGAAACAAGGCCCAGGGTAGTTGCAATACCTAGTCTGGCCACATCCTACAAAGTGCACCTTTAAACTTAACAAGGAGAAAAAGAGAAGAAGTCATGGCTTAAGGGCCGAAATGCATCTGCGTGTGGAAATGGTGGTATTTGATGGATAAATAATGAAGCTCGTGAGTGTGGACTTTTCTACTCCTACTATACCTCAACACACCGTACTTCTTATTGTCAATGCACTATATTTTGCAGCCAGTATGCAGTCTTAGTGTCAAAGCTCTTTGCTGTTGGGTCCTTGCTGTAGCCAAGAATGGGTTATGATTCTGTTTGGCCCTGGGCCAGAGAGTAGCCCCTTAATGCACACTGCACCTCCTGTGACTCGCTGTAATAGACATTGAAAGTTAACTACTATAGTACTACACTACTGTGACAGTGCACAGGGCCTTTAGTAATACATTACAACTTTGTCATTGCCATTCTGGTAACAGCAGCTCATGTATAAAGCCGTGTCTTAAGGGAATAAGAAATTAACCCCCTTCATAGCCATCATAGATGATGCCATCCCTGGAACATGCTTGCTGCAGGATACGTGTGCACATGCACTTTTCATGCATGAACGCTTTCCCATGTGAATTTCATGTCAATTTTGAGAGCACCAGTCACAATGTATGCAGACGCATGCGTACAGTGTAATATTGACAAAACCTTGAGGGGCCATCTTCCGAACATCCAGTGTTGAGCTCGTGGTAGAGTCAAACAGTCATATCATAGAGGAAAACACTAATGAGAGCACCATTGGCTATCTGCTATCACCATTGGCTATATCCCCCTAGAGGATACCTCCAGTATTGTGCGAAGTGCTTCAGTCATCCTAAAGCAAGTGTGTGCATTGCGCACTCAGTCGCACGTGGTTGCATGCATAGTTACAGGCACACAGCAGGCACTTGGAGTCTGTGGGTCTACTGGGGGCTTCAGGGTACTCTTGGGTCCTGTTGGGTCCCTGGCCCTGGGCCCGTTAGGCCCAGTAGGCCCGTGCAATAATCCGTCCCTGGCTGTGTACCAGAGTCACCCAAAGACAGGAAGTTGAAGTAAGATCAACAGGCATCCATCAACTGTCTCTCTGTATACGACTATTTTTACAGATGGCTGGCCTGGAAGGATTTGTTTTAGAGGTTGGAAGGGCTGGGCATGGCCTAGGACAAAAGTGGCTCAGGCATCTTTGAGTGCCCCCCTGTAAATGTTTTTCAAGTCTCTAAGAAACTGCAGGGGGGCAAAAAACTAAACTAAACGCATGGGCCCCTGAGGATGCCAGATTACCAGTACAGGCCAGATTACCAGTCAGGCCTACATCTTGGCTGACTACAAAACGAAATGCAGCATCACCTGCAGAATGGATGAACTCAAACTTTTTTTCCATTAGCATGCTCCAAATCTTACCCTTGGTTGCAACATCACAATGCAGCACTGTGGCATATCTGACTCAGTATTATTTTAATGATCTCTGCCAAGGAGGTTATGTGATCGCCAGGGTTTGTGTGCTGTGTGTGTTCGGCCTGGACCTTGTGTGTTCGCATGCTATTTCACAGCCTGCCACAAGGTGGCCCGCGGTGAGCACTGAGCACCAGCGAATATTCCACACCGGCGTGCCTGGGGCCGGCAGTGAGCACTGAGCACCAGTGAATATTCGGTGTAGGCATAGCCTATTTTGTGACTAAGTTCACAATGCTGGTTAAATTCATTACACCCCCTTCGCTACAAAACAAAATGAACTTCCTTGGCGGAGGTCTGCACACTCTAGTTTTCTAGTTTTAGTTAAAACAGTGTGTTCATGCAAGCATACACACCATAGGTGCCAGAAAGGGGTATGCAGTGGTGCATCTGCATCCTCACGTTAGGGCTCCCTAAATTAAGCTTTCTCTTCTACTGCAGACAAATGAGTGGAGTGCATTCACAGTAACATTTAAGTTAAGAAAAATAAATAATGAAGAAAAAAAATGCACCACCACTGTAAGACCCATTTGCCTGACCAGATGTAAACTCCACTCCAAAATATTTTCCTTCCAGAAATGAAATTTGCAGGACGTTAAGAGGCTGTAAACACACATACTGTTCTCTTTATATCCCTAGCAGCTACACCCTGCTGGGAAAAACAACAGGAGCAAAATGTCTCTGCTCATCAGACACAGTACTATTATTACATTATTTTACACACTTTTAGCAGCTGAGTGTCACACATAATTATGGGGGAGTTGAGTTGAGGCAGTTAGTTTATGGTTTCTAAAACCCTTTAGCGGTTTAATTAATTTGCGAACAGTTGGCATTACAGCAGGGGTGGAATTATAAAAAGACAAGTCTGACTCTTACCCCTATATTGGTGGTGGGCTGGTGGGGGCCCTATTTGGACCTTGGCAAGCCGCACTGTACTGTGTGCAATTGTTCCGCCTCTGGATTGCAGTCTTTGAAAAACTAGTTTTGAGTCAAAACAGCAGCAAAGGCAACAATAAGCAAGAATATACAGTAGAGCTAATCTGTGCTCTAGACAGTTGCCTCTTTGTGCATTTGTTCACTCGTTCATCCATTGCTGAAAAGACTCAACTACATCATAACATCATGGCTATGACATTTCTGAGAGCTTTAAAGGTACACTGTGCAGGAAATGGTCAAAAAAGGTATTGCAACTATGCAACTCATTGAAACTGGGTTGCCTATTGCCAAATTTGATCTTTTCATGAAAGTTTACTATGTAATAAACTAATATTTTCTAGTATGACCCAAGTGCAGTCATTTTTGCAGCTACAAATGACTATTTCTGGAAATTCAAAATGGCGGACCATGGAGAAGATCCCCCTTTTCATGTATGAAAAGTGCAATTTTTCCAGTCATAATGAATACTTAGAATTTGATGATGTTGGTAAGTGTTGATGAAAAAGGTAACATTAGTGAATGGCTAGCATGAATTCTGGAAATAAACTTAATCTTACACAGTGTACCTTTAACTAGTCTATATCATTACAATTAAGGTTATAGTGTGAGTGTGAGTGTTAGTGTAAATAAAAAGGCTTTGTACCAGGGTTTGTGTTAGCTACTTTTGGGAAATGGCCAAATGGAATGACTGAGAGATGGATTGACACATTTTGCGGAACCTGAGCACTGTGCACACAAAGCCATGATCCAACAGAGCCATTAATCAAATACATGCAAACGCAAGAGCCAGAGAGAACGAATGGTTAAATAATTTATTAAAAGCAGGTCACATTTAGTTTAAAAGTGAGCAAAGCGTTCAAGTCCTTTACAAATACCCCTTTAAATAATCTAAACATATATCATTAAATGAAACAGCTTTGTCATACACAACACAGTCAGTCAGTCATAATACACGGCGCACAGTAATAACAGACGTTGAGTTCAGCAGACGTTACGTTACTAAACCAAGCCATGTAAATAATGTGTTTAATAGAAAGATAAATAATGAGTTCCGCCTTCCCGTCTCCGTCTCCGTCTCTGTCTCTGCGTCTCGTTGGCGGATGTCCTTCAGAGCTGTGGCTCCATGCTGCTGGAGAAGTGGCCATACTGGTCTTCACCGCTGACCAGGAGAGTCGCTGGGAAACGTCGAGGCCTGTCTGGATCCTGTAGATACATAGATTAGATCAGTGTTTCTCAACAGGGGCTCTACAGTCCCTCAGGGGGCAGTGGGGAGGCCTAAGGGAGTTTTGAGAAGGATACAGCTGAGAGGGGCTGGTGTTTAGTTGCCATTAGGGGACATTAGTCTATTTTATTTTGTAATACTAAAGGGGGGGGGGGATTGGCATATAATGAGGTCAGGGGGATGTTGGAAGGCTTGTGATGAGGTCATAAATGTATTATTCTGAAAGCTTTTTACGAAGTTTGGAAGTTCTATGTACAGCATGTTTTAATTGTAAGTCAGTCATGACGTAGTAATAAAAAGCTTAGTTTTACTGTATCAATACACAAAGACTTTGTTTCACTGGGTGAGAAGCACAGTGACAAATGAGCTGAGCATTCACTTCTTTCCCCCTTTACACAAACATTCCACTGACATTCTTTAAACTTCCCACTGCTTGCAGAGGGCCATCCTGGCCACTGCTAACTAAAACAGCTCTTTAAGGAGTTTTACTGAAGAAACCCATGCAATGTTCTCATACATTGCCCTGTACACATGCATGCATGCACACACTCATGCATGCATATACACATGCACACATTCATGCATGCATATGCACATGCACACACTCATGCATGCATATACACATGCACACACACGCATGCGCGCACACACACGCACACACATGCACACACACACACACACACACACACACACACACACACACACACACACACACACACACACACACACACACACACACACACACACACACACACACTGGAAAGGTGACTGAGTGTCCGCCACCAAGTAAACATGCTACGGTTACAAGCCGTAGAATATTGTTCATATGTAACTGTATATGACACTATTTCAAGATTCAAGATATTGTATATGACATTATTTCAAGATTCAAGATCTCATGATTGGTCTATTGGCCTCAAAAGAAATGTGTCTGGGGCTTTCACAAATGCGGCCACATGGCACAATTTTAATGCTAGTTAAATTAATTTTAATTTTAATGCTAGTTAAATTAATTTTAATTTTAATGCTAGTTACCTGGATGGGATAAGCGCAGGTTGGTACATAGCGGATAACAAAGCCACATCGTCTGCGGTCGGACATGTTGGGGTCACTGGCATGAACAAGCAGCCCATCATGCACCTGAGAGTAGGACACAAAAAAACAATAACAATAATATTCAGACACCTCTGAGACCACCTCTCCACTAACTGGGGCCAAAATCAATGTTATGCTGATGTTATGGGTCTAATGCCTATTTTCCACTGCCAGTTTTCTAGTAGGCCTACAGCTCGACACAGCGCGCCTCGGCCACCACTTTTTGCCTTACGAATGAGCTGTGTTGTGCCTATTCAAAAAGCAAAAATGGCGGCAGAGTCGTGCTTTTTTCAGCCTGTAGGCCTACCAGAAAACCGGCAGTGGAAAAGAGGCATAATAGGCCTACTCTTTAAATTGCCAGTTATTGCAAGTAAATTGCGATAAATTGGGAAAACAAAACAACAACACAGATTTACAAAATGAGCTATCTTCTTTAGCCAAAAGTTCTACTCCTCAGTTGCCCAACAGGGTGACATTGGAATCGCCTCTAAATTAGAGTTACATTAAAACTTGCAGTTACAATTAAAGCCCATAGAGGGCAGCAAAGCAAATTCAGAAATGCCTCTCATACTTTTGATCATGTGACATGGCAGAGTTACTTTAATTGAACTTGACTGAGTTTTATTTCACTGGCTATTATGGGTGTTGCAAATGGCTCAAAGCTTTGGCAGGACCCGGGACCCAATATATTCAATGTCATGAGGGCCCAATTCTGGGAACCCCATTCCTTTGGGCCCAGGACAACCGACCCCTTTATCCCCCCCCAACGACTCACCGACATCTGCCCGGCCAGTAGGGGGCACAGCAGAGCCTTGTCTGTCTCCACCAGCTCCTCTGGGATCTCCTGGTTGACCGTCAGCATGTTTCCCACGCGCTCAGACTGCCGGTGTGGAAGCATCCCCGAGCAGTGACTTCCTGTTGGTGACAGGAAATAGAACAAGGCTTCTGTGTTTAACTAATTAACCAATCACACAGGCCTCTTCACTATTTGCACAGTGAAAAAATGCAGTGTCAATTCTACTCTTAGAGGGTTGATTTAACATCCTCTCTAGTGTGTATTTGGTCCCAGAGTGCTCTCTAAGTGTGTAATTATTAACACTACATTTTAACCTAGTAGTCAGAGATGGATGGCTTCTTTAAAAATAGAACTCAAACAGACACACAGTTTGCCAACGGCTAAGCGGACTGGAGCAGGTTTGGGAAAGCTGTGAAAATATTTTTGAGGCGACATATGGTATTTTTTTTTTTCTATTTGTAAATAGAAATGTGATCGTCAAAGTAAAACATCTAGTGTGCCAAACATTCAACATTCGCTGGGAGAACTAAAACATGCCTTCTGAGTTGTGTCATTATTTGTGATTTTAAAAGAAAATGTTTCCCAAGTCTCCAAATGTAGCCTCTCATCACCCCACCTTACTCTGTGCCCTGTTGCATGTAGCATTTGAATGGAGGTCTGTGTAGCACAGTGTTGCCAGATGGAAAATCTGATTCTATCTGAAATCTGAACTATCGTACCGAAACCTCAAAATTATCGTTTTTGGGGGCTTTTGGGATCGTTCTCAAACCAGATGGTTGCTTTAAGTCAACTGAATAAAAACATAAGAAAAGACATTTTTGAAAACGCATTGTTTGTAGCCCTTAAATGCACACCGTACCTACAGCGACTCACTGTGATAGTCATTGAAAAATTAACTACCATAGTAGGCCTACTACAATACTACGACATAACACAGGGCCTTTAGTAATGCTTAGTAATGACTTGGTCATATGCCATTGTGGCAAATTTATAACGCTGCGTCTTAACGGGTTAAAAATATCCAGTAACTGTACGTGTAACCGTAAGCGTACCTTAGAAATGGAGGTCTACTGTACCTGGAATAACCTGAAGGGCTCCGTTGTCCTCCAGGGAATCATCCAGCGCCAGCCACACAGATAACACTGGTCCTCCGTCAAGGCCCCAGTACCTGGCAGTCAGAGAGGAACACATGTACAAACATCATCAATCATATTCCATTCAATTAATACAAATGCATATCTACATATTATACAAATGTGCATCTCTGTCTGTCCCTCTGTCTGTCTCTCTCTCTCTCTCTCTCTCTCTCTCTCTCTCTCTCTCTCTCTCTCTCTCTCTCTCTCTCTCTCTCTCTCTCTCTCTCTCTCTCTCTCTCTCTCTATCTCACTTTGTCATCCTCCCTTCCTAATCTGGTCTGGTCAGCTGTGTTCTCACATATACCTGTACATGTACATCCTTGTCAGGCTGGCTTTGGGCTGTGTGCGTTTGTGTGAGTGTGTGTATGTGTGTTTGTGTGTGTGTGTGGGTGCTACCCTGAAAGAAGTTATTCATATTTAGTCACGATCATTTCCTCCCCTTGAGTGTGTGGCAGTATTTCTTCCCTGAGTGTGTATTAGTATTTCCCTGAGTGTGTATTTCCCCACTGTACGTATGTATGCCTGCATTTGTCAACATGTGTGAGTATGCTTAAGTGACGTTCATGGTTGTGATGCCAGATCACTACCCAGTACCTCATGGTGACCCTGGTGACCCGCCCAGGGAGGCAGACAAGGGGGGACAAAGGAGAGCTGTCCCGGGCCCAGGGAGATGGGGGGCCCATAATTGAGCCTTCATTACATTGAATGTATTGATTGGGGGGGCCGTTTCAGATGACTTTGTCCCGGGCCCAGCCAAAGCTGTCAGCGGCACTGGACCCGCCCATAATACTTCTCTTCATTCGTATTCATGGTCTGGACGGTCTTATCTGGGGAGGGTTTAGTCGGCTACCTGGCGACCGGCCAATAAGTGAACCATTGGGTGAGAGCTGTCCAATCGTTTCAAACCAGAACTGAGTGCAATCCTCCCGCCTTCTAATCGCGTCAGGTCAAAGAACCTCCAGACCATGAATCCGAGTGAAGAGAAGTATTATGGGCAGGTCATACCAGGCAGAGGGCACTACCCAATAGTATTAAAGGGGTATGCCACTATTTTGGGGCTTAATACAGTTAAAATCGTTGACCAGGGTTTATAAAGGTGGTAAAGTGTCTTATTTTTCATGTTAAGCGTTGTCTTGCTTTAAGACAAGTTAAAAGAGGAAATATGTCGCTAAGCTAGTGAAAGTCTATGGATCCGTGTAACATGCTACAATGCTACACGGATCCATCGACTTTCACTAGCTTAGCGACATATTCCCTCTTTTAACTTGTCTTAAAGCAAGACAACGCTTAACATGAAAAATAAGACACTATACCACCTTTATAAACCCCAGCCAATGATTTTAACTGTATTAAGCCCCAAAATAGTGGCATACCCCTTT
Source organism: Engraulis encrasicolus (assembly GCF_034702125.1). Classification (NCBI taxonomy): domain Eukaryota; kingdom Metazoa; phylum Chordata; class Actinopteri; order Clupeiformes; family Engraulidae; genus Engraulis; species Engraulis encrasicolus. The sequence continues at coordinate 26,306,078 of NC_085879.1, forward strand.
GAGGGTATGAATAGGTAATAGGGCTATTGGGTGCTACAATACCTCATATCCTGGTGCCAGGCCACGTAGGGCAGTCCATCCTTCTTCTCTTTCCCCTTGCCCCCCTCCTCCTCTCCGGCCGTCTCCTTCTGAACCCCCTCTTCATAGGGGATGACATCGGCCCCTCCGTTGCCCCTGGCGACCGGGTATTTGCATATGAACCGGGAGTCCAGCAGTAGAACATCCTGGCCCAGGACGGCTCGTACCACCTCCAGGACGCGGGGGTGTTTGACCAGACCCAGCACCCAGTCGTACTGCTGGTGGGTGTTGTGGAGGCTGTACTTAGTATAGTCAGTACCTGCAGTGGCCATAATAACAAAGGGAGGAGGGGTTAGCCACAGAACAAAACTAGGAAATACTTTAGGATAGACCCAGTCGGCACCTCTGGCCCGCCCACGAAACTGCATGTTTTTGTTTTGTTTTTTTACTGACGCCCTGTGGTCCTATTTCTAGTGCTACTTGCTGCATAATATGTTTATATTATGACAGTGAGGATTTAAATGACAAGTGTTTATATTATGACAGTGAGGATTGAAATGACAAGTGATTGTGATGGCAAATTAAGGAAGGCATAAACCAATTTAGTGTAAATCGTAAAGCGTCTAAATGTGTTACCATCATCAAAGCCTAGACGGCATCATAAAACCTCTATATATTAGGATGTCCATCATTAAAATGCCTGCTGTGCCACATCATGATTTGGTAGCTTGGCTTCATCTGTCTGTCCACCTCTTGTCTCTCCCTTTCTCCCTTTCTCTTTTTCCTTTCTCTTACTTTGTTTCTCCTTCCACCTTTTCCTCCTTTCTCTGTCTCCTTTTCTCCCTGTCTCCCTAGCTTTGTCTCTCATACTCAGTTCCCCTCTTGCTCCCACTCAGGGGTGAGTTTCTCAAAAGACAAGTTGTTAGCCTGTTAGCAACTTCGGTAGTTGCCAAGGGGAAAATGCATTGCAAACAACAAAGTTGCTAATGTAGTAAGCAACTTTGGTTTTGAGAAATTCACCCCAGGCTTGAAACAACCAGGCAAACAAACTAGGCAATTGCCTAGGGCCCTCCGCTGAAATGGGGCTTCCTGGTAACAACTGGTTATGTACTTGTATCTAAATAACAGCAATGATGACTTCGTCAGCCTAAATTCAATGGCTGAAAAGTGCAAAAGTCTATGCTGCTATCAAAATCTGTCTTTAGGGGGGGCCCTTCCCAATAGTTTGAAGAGAAAAAAGGGCCCTCAAGTCCATTGTTGCCTAGGGCCCCCAAACACCTTGATACAGCCCTGTTCCCTCCTCTCTCCCTTTCTTTCTCTCCCCCTCCCTTTCTCTCACAATCAAACTCACATTCTCTCTCCCTACCCATCTCTCTCTCTCTCTCTCTCTCTCTCTCTCTCTCTCTCTCTCTCTTTGTCTATCCCTCCTCTCTCTCTAACCCCTCCTTTCTCTGGCTCTCTCTGCCCCCCTCCCACAGCACAGCGTACTCACCAAACTTCCTCTCCAGCTGTGCGAAGGCCTCTCTTGCCTGCCGCAGCTCCGCGTTGTCCAGGACGGCCACCCCGCTCAGGTAGCCCTGCTCCTCATACAGGCTGGACATCTGCTCTGCTGACAGCACACTCATGATGGATGGATGGATGGATGGATGGATGGATGGATGGATGGATGGATGGATGGATGGATGGATGGATGGATGGATGGATGGATGGATGGATGGATGACGAACAATGGATGGATGGATGTTGGACAATGGATGGATGCTCAAGGATGTTGGTGGATGTGTCTTCTTCTCTGTCTTGTCTTAGTTTGGAGTGTTGTTTTGTTTGTTGTCTTTCTTTCTGTTTCTCTGTCTCTCTCTGTCTCTCTCTCTCTCTCTTCCTCAGTCGGGACGGGAGTCGTCTCTGTGTTGAGATTAACCAGCTGGGCCTCTCTTCGCCACACTGTGTCCGCTTGTCCGGCCCAAAGCTGTTTTTATAACCTGCTCGCAGCCTGGGCATGTGAGGGAAAGAGAGAGAGAGAGAGCAAGAGAGAGATGGAGGGAGGGGAGGGTGGTGAGGAGGGAGAGAGAGAGAGAGAGAGAGAGAGAGAGAGAGAGAAGAGAGAAAAGTGCAGCGGCCATTATAAGCTTATCCTGACACAGGAATTTCCGTTCCTTCACCGAAAAACGCACTTGTCTCCTTCTCTGGCAAACTGCTCTCTCTACTCGCTTCTGTTTCCCTCTTTTTCTGTTTCTCTCTCTCTCTCTCCCTCCTCCTCCTTCTTCTCGCTCATTCGTTCGGGATAAATGTATAATTCAGAGGCTGTTTATGGAGAATCGGGAGGGGAGGGGTGGAAGACTCCCAAATGTGACTGCTGCCAGTCCTGCATGACGGTTGTAAGGGCCAGGGACAGAGCTGACAGTTTTGGCATGGCCCGGGACAAAGCCATCTGAAAGGCCCCCTCCACTCAATACACACAATCAGGGCTTCAAATAATCTTTTTCTAATCATCAGCCAAAATCATACTAGCCAAACACATAGTACTAACTTATGGCTCAAAGTGACTAATAAGTTCATGTCTTTTCTACCAGTCAAACTGAATTTTCACCAGCATTTGGATGATTGGCAGGTATTCATTTAGAGCCCTGCACACAATGCAACGGGGTCCCAATGCTGGGCCCCCTCTTTCACTGGGCCCGGCGACAACTAACCCATTTGCCCCACCCCGTTGACTTCCCTTATACGGTGCTAATGACAAAAACGTGTCTTGGGCTGCGTTAATGAGTAGAGACACTCCTGTCCCCCAGGGACTAATGTGGCTCGGCATGCTTACTCAGTCCCAGACCCAGACCCAGCCAGCCTGGCCAGGCAGCCACAGACCAGGACAGACAGGACAGCACACACTGTGGTCAGGTCAGCCCAGCCTCTCTTTCTCTCTCTGGGTCTCTGTCTCTACTGTTTCTCTCTGGTATTCCACTTTATTCACTTTTCTTCTCTTTCTCTTTCTCTGTCTCCCCCCCCCCCCCTCTCTCTCTCGTCCCTCTCTCTTTGCCTGTTTGCCTGTTTTTGGATCCATCTATTTCTCTCCATGTTTCTCTCTTCCATGTCTGCTATTCTTGGACATTTTTAACAGAGCAGATTTTTAACAGAGCAGATGTTTATACATATCCATGTGCTGGAGAAAAGTATAAAAAGCACAAAAACACACATACATACACACAATTGTGTGCTTTGCCTATGCACACCCACACACGCGCACGCACACACACACACACACACACACACACACACACACACACACACGCACGCACGCACGCACGCACGCACGCACGCACGCACACACACACAACACACACACACACACACACACACACACACACACACACACACACACACACACACACACACACACACACACACACACACACACACACACGTCAGTCGGCATGTTTGATTTCATTCAGTCACACTCCTATATTGGCATTCTCACCTGTGTGTTCCTAGGCGATGATGAACGAACGTGATGCTCTCAGCAGCTGTGAAGTTGGCACAGAGAATAAAAGAGAGATATCACACCAAATTAAAATCAGATGAAAAAAATAATATCAAAATGTCAAAATATCAAAACTGCCGCTTTTTAATTAGGAGCACATTATAAGTCAAGCTGCCGCTGCGCCCTCAGAGCTGAATCATCGTTATACGCCTGCCCGTACCTTTGATATGATAGACACAGCTGTGTGTCTGTCTCTCTCCTGACAGTAGTGTACCTTTGATATGATAGACCAGACGTGGGCAAACTCAGGCTCGTAGCCCACATATGGCCCGCTGTCACATTTCATATGGCCCACAGAGCATTTACCTTTGAATCCAAAATGATACTCCCACCCAGCATTTTCAACATACTGTAGCTACCCAAGTCTAGGTCTTGCAGCTTTGAGATTAACCATGTAACTGTATTCATACTGACAATGTATTCACCTACCTAAATACATTTCAATATAATGTGCAGGAATGAAATAGTCATGACATTATGCTAGCTAATATTATTTTTTACTGTTAACACCATCAAATTGCCTGTGGTATTCTGCTACTCAGTCAATATCCTAAACCCAATGTGGCCTTTGGGGCAAAATAATTGCCCACCCCTGTGATGGACTGTGCTGTGTGTCTTACCTTTGATATGATATGACACTGGTGTGTGTGTCAGTCTCTAGCTCTCCTTACTGCAGTGTGTCCAAAGGTCACCTTGGCAACTCTGTCTCTTTCTGTCAGCTCTGTGATGATGGAGCATTCTTTATATACTGTTCAGATCTGCCTGGTAGGCTACGGGGCTGAGCTCATGCTCTGTGCTTTCCCAAATCAATCAACACACCCCCAGTGTGAATGGAGCACATTTTTCCATGTGATTTTCTCTGCTGCCAATGATGGGGACGGTCAGACGAGTGACCAAACATGTGATACGTGCTTACCAGAAGGAGGAAGCAGTCATGACTACCTAAATATGAAACCTCTTTCTGGGGAAATACATACACACGCACGCATGCATGCACACACGCAGGCACGCACACACACAAGCTTCTTTACCTGACAGTCAGACATTCGTTTTCATCACATTCACATTGAACAGTGTCACCTCCTGGCCAGTTGAATGAACTGTAACTTGAGAGCACCTTTCAACAATGGGCGTCAATGCAAAGTCTCAAAGGAATTGCATTGTGTTGAGTCGGCAGGTATACTACAATCATGTGGAAGAATCTCACTCTCACATACGTAGACTAGGTGGGTGGGCAAAACAGGGTTAAATGTCTCTTTTACACCAACTATTTTTGGACTTTTTAAAAACATTTGAAGAGTTCAGATGCAAAACCCCCCAAGTGCCTTTACAGAAAATAATCCTAATTCATTTTTATTTAATACAAAGCTATCAAAATTGCATATTTTTTCATTTTATTTATTTAATATAACTATTTATATGTATTATCAAGTACATGAATGTGGTCATGGTGGTGGTGGTGGTGGTGGTGGTGGGGGGTAAGAGAGGCAGTAGTCATCGGATAGTAGTTTGGAAACTTTTGTTAGCCATTCATGCTCCAAAACACCCACCCTGCAACGTCATGGAACTCAGATATTCTCCTCATTCATGTTCCCAAACACCCACCCTGCGTCATGGAACTCAGATATTCTCGGATTTACCTCTCCAATGTGACTCAATGGATGTGAGATATTGGCAATACTACTAAAGCGCACCAAAATAAATAAATTAACAGTCTGTGTTTAAATCCATATATGAAGCACTCATTGGTGCCCTAAGCACTCTGCGTACTCTGCTTATGTGTAGCGGCCGGCGGCCCTGATGTTACCGCCTATAAAGCACATCACCTGTCATCTCAATATTCCCCTGAGCCCTGAGTCTGCTCCGTGCTCGCAATGGCCCAAGTGGAGGGGAATGTATTGCGCTTAGTGTAACCTACATTTTTGGCAGTATAGACAAATGTCAAAAATATTGTTTCAAATCGATATTATGAAATTTGATATTGTTTGAAAGCAATATTGATATATTGCACAGGCCTACGGTAGACTACTTACGGTATTCAGACTTTCAGCCATGCCTTCCTTCTTCCTTATGGTCACCAGTTTGCATGCTAAATAAAGTACCGTAAATCTCAAACTGTAACATTTTAACAGCTTACACAGATTTCCTTGTCATCCACCTGTGTAACCATGGTGGTGTAACCATTAACTTTTTGGGGCTTTCCTCAAGTATTCAAGGAGACATATATCAAACAAAAAGAACAAACAGAAACTGCCACTTAACTTGTGTTTGTAGCCTATAGTTATAAATGACTTTGACTCTGCCCATTGAAGGACAGGGGTCAGGAAGTAATCACGATTTTTAGCAGTGTAGGCCTACTTATGGGTAAACATTGGTTTACCCCTAACATGTGCACTGTATTCTGGCATGCCTGATGAAAACCATGATTGGTCGAAACGTTGTATTGCTTCAAAAAACCTTCCGTGGTAGTTGCAGTGTGCAACTCTGCACACTTCTGTTGGTTGATAGATAAACCTTTGTCATGCACCACCTGGCCTCAGTGATGTGGGATGTGCATGCTCTTGTGAAGACCCTCATCACTACTGAGCAGGGGTATAAATTAACTTTTTTCATTTTTCATTTTCTTGATTGTACTAGCCAAACACACACTCACTAATGGGTCAAAGTGGCTAATAAGTTGGTCTTTTCTACCAGCCAAACTGAAATTTCACCAGCATTTTGGCCGGTTGGCTGGTGTTGATGTAGAGCGTCACCAGACCTGACATGACCTGTCACCAACCAGATTGTGTGACAGATGAAAAAGTAAAAAAAATGTGGATACTGTCGCCAACCAGAATGTATGACTCACCACTCAGTCACCTCCCATCATTTCAAGGGTAACCGTGAACCGTGATCTGTAAGGAACAAAGGGGCAGGGGGAAGAAGAAGAAGGAGGAAAGTACTGGTGATAACTGATAATGAATACCAGACATCTTTCCATGCGTCAGTGAACAGTTGCGTGCGTGAATGAGGTTATCTAAATTCCAATACACTTCATCTGTCACCTACTGTAGTAATTATCATCTCTTCTCCAGTAAATGGAGGTGGAGGTTTACAGAGAACTGCTCTCTTTCCTGGTTCCTGGTGACTGACAACACTTATGAGGTTTTTTTAGAAAGTGCACTCAACTCCCAACTATTTCTTACAAGGTCTTTGGGTGCGAGCAAACAGTAAAGTTCATATTTAGTAAAAAAAAAAAAAAATCCTGCAGTTTAATCCAGGGTTAGCATGACAGACAGACGTTTCGGCCTAAGCCTTCTTCAGCGTCTTTGAAGAAGAAGGCTTAGGCCAAAACGTCTGTCTGTCATGCTGACCCTGGATAAAACTACAGGAATTACACCCGAGAGTGCAGCTTTTTTTTTTTTTTTACTAAACATGACAAAAATAATGTTCTCAGCATCATCAGGTATGTGGAGACAGTGATAAGGAACAGAGAAAGATAGCAGTCCCTGAAATGTGACCAACTCCTTCGTGCTGCTGTCATTAGTTCACTTAAAACACCTCCGCTTCCTCCACATACAAGAAATAAGTCTGTAGACGAGAGTACGGAGCCAGGATTGGTGGGAGAGAGTTGTTCTGCAGGGACCAACAGTGGCATGAAAATGATAGGATAACCAGAGCCTCATTTGTTAAAAAATGTGACACGATTGCGTCAAATTCTTTAATCGGAACAGAATTGTAATCGGAATAGACGAGGTGGTGTAGTCCGCTCAGATGTTGCATATATACACTCTATTCCACTTGGTTGTTTGCAATTGCGTTACATATTTTTTAACAAATGAAGCTCTGGTTATCAAAATAATATTATTTTCACACCCGTATACTGTACAAGAGGATTCCTGATCGGATTAAAAAATATTCCTATTCTAATCGGATCAGAAGTGTCCATACACAAAAAAACGCTGTGAAAAAAGCAGAAGAGTATTTTTTTATTATTGCACTCAACCTATGTCTCAACACAAGCTCACAACCTTTTTTCCATCAAATATTTATTATGCACTATAAAAGGTGAAGCAATAGTTAAATTGAATTATATTCTAATATAATTTAACATTGTTTCTTAAATGCCTCTTCTCTGTGATTGAAATGCTAATTTACAAATATAATATTAATTAACTTGTGGACTATATTCCATAGACATTGAATTAAAAAATAAATAAAGAAAATAGATTAATTTGCATGCATTTAAACTATATGAAGTCTTAACATTACGTAAATGAATGGCACACACAGACACACACACGACACACACCATACCACACACACACACACACACACACACACACACACGCTTCTTGGATTTTTCTTACCCCAAAAAAGCTGCTTGCCTTACAGACATTCATTTTCACCACATTCACATTGAACAGTGTCACCTCCTGGCCAGTTGAATGAACTGAATGAGAGCACCTTGGCTTTCAACAATGGGCTTCAATGCCAAGTCTCAAAGGGGTTGTACTGAATCGGCAGGCATACTACAAACTACCTCATGCCCCCTCACATCAGATAATTAAACATAAACTTAATAGGTCATCTATTGTAAACCAAGTCCATGGTCCCTGCCCTGTATAGAGCTTGAAAGTCCCGCCCCTTAGTTCCGCATTTCACGGGACCTAAGCTGACCATCTAACAACATGGTAGCGAGTAAATATCTTCCGATCTCAGTCATTACATGCGCTGGGCTACAAATATGCTGTTTAAGAGGCTAGATAAAGATTATTCATGCAGAAGTATCAATGTTTTGTTCCGAGGCAGTCTGCATGAAAAATGTGAAGAAACACAGCTTTCTGCAAAATGTAGGGGTTCGTACGAAAAATTAAACAAAAATATCAGAAACAACATATGTGGAGCTCGTAGCACCACTCGAAGGGGATCGAAATATAATTTTAATACCACCATTGGATTATATGCTATGATTTTCGGCTAAAAACGCCTTTGAGGTTCCATGAAATTGGGGGAAGTGATGTCACTTTCAAGCTCTATACTACAAACTACCTCGGATAAATAAACATAAACTTAATAGCTCACCTACTGTAAACCTACCGTACACCCACCGTCTATGCCTGACTACCAAAGCCACCCTTACACTTGACAGGCCAACGCCATCACTGTGCACTTCATGTATACTGGCACTTTGGCAACAACTTTGGAACTGTGTGTGTGTGTGTGTGTGTGTGTGTGTGTGTGTGTGTGTGTGTGTGTGTGTGTGTGTGTGTGTGTGTGTGTGTGTGTGTGTGTGTGTGTGTGTGTGTGTGTGTGTGTGTGTGTGTCTGTGTGCGCGCGTGCGTGATTGCTTTTTTGTGTATGTGTTTTCAATTCGCCTTTCCGCAGCCAAACTCCCAAACGGTGACTGACCAATCATAGCGTTAGCAACGGTTACTAATTTCAGGACCTCAGTCAAATATGCCATTTTTATGAAT
>NC_085879.1:26317583-26327583 GCF_034702125.1 Engraulis encrasicolus
AAGGACCTAAGCACTGACAGCACTGACAGGGGCCCTTAAGGAGGCTCAAAATTCGACTTTTTTATGGGGCTCAAATTTTCTGGCGGCACCCCTGCTAAGCTGGCAACTTCTAATATAAAGCCAAGTCAAGACCGTTCCATACAAATTTAGAAAAGGGACAGAATCATTAACTTTATTGAACCTCATGTCAATCAAGTGTGTTTGTAACAATGTCTCAACAACAATCACTGCTGACAGGAGGTGTGATCAAATGTCAATGAATGTCAGTCATCTTTCAGCCCTGCGTGCGCTTGCAAGGCTTGAAGGTGTCAGGTGTCAGCTTCCTTACCACACGACACAGGTGGAAATGAGACTGCATTGTTGAAATATCTTGTAACCGACCTCAATTGTTCTGTCAAACATGGTCTGCTTTGTCAAAATGAACTACCAGCAGTCTGTTGGCATAGGCCTCACCCAAGGGAATATGAGAGTAAAGACTATGATGTTCAAATTGGTGGGACCTAGTGGTTAGGGCAGTGGTTCTCAAACTTTTTCCATCATTCCCCCCTTCAGAGGGTCTGAATGCTTCCGAGCCCCCCCCCAAGCAACAACAGTACTCACGCAGACTGATTTTGCGATCAAACAAAGAGGGTCGAATGCAGATGTGTGTTCATTTCCTATGCTATTCAAATTCATGACAATTAATAATATAATGTTGGTGAGGGCTTTAAACTTATTGAGTTATTGGCGATACAGGAAATCATTTCCTTGGGAGAAAAAAAAAACAAAATCAGATGTCTCACGCCCCCCCTGAGATGCCTCCGCACCCCCCCAGGGGTGCTCACGCCCCACTTTGAGAAAGACTGGGTTAGGGAGTTGGTCCCACATTGCTCCTGAGACTGTAACCAATGCCTTCTAATATCCGTAAGGCGCTTTGACAAAAAGCATCAGCTAAGTGTAATGTAATGTAATGTAATGAAACTGACCTGTTCCTGCAAGAGCGCCATCTGCTGTCTCATCTCTCCCTCGCGGCGCCTCAGCCTCTTGTTCTCATGCAGCATGCGCTCGTGGTCCTTGTGCTCGATCCGGTAGTCCGCCTCGTACAGCTTCGTCTGCAGGGGAACGAGGGAGGGGGGTGTGGGGGAGATATGGGATATGGTTAGTCTGCCTCGTACAGCTTCGTCTGCAGAAGAAGGAGGGAGGGGAGATATGGTTAGTCTGCCTCGTACAGCTTCGTCGGGGGTGGGATATGGTTAGTCCGCTTGGAATAGCTTCGTCGGGGGGTGGGGGGGGGGGGGGGGGTGTATGGTTAGTCCTCCTCGTACAGCTTCATCTGGGAGGGGGGGGGGTATTATTGGCTCAGTCCACTGTTTATATTATAGATGGACCTGTGCTCTATAATTGACAGCACATTGAGTTGCACCTGTGTATGAAATGCGCTATACAAACAAACTTGCCTTGCCTTGCCTTATAATTGGCCTCACATAGCAGCTTCTGGCTTGAGAGGGAGGTGAGGAAGGGACGTTGTCCCAATTGACTTAAACGACACATTTGTATCACTTGAATTTACAGTTCCTTCGTGTGTCACTGTGCACATTCGTAGTAGTGAAAGCGAAAGTAAAAGTAGAGGAGTACAGTAGAGTAAAGATAAATCATCTACTGTAGGAACATAATGTACACATCTACACAACATAAAAATATGCTAACCCGGTAACACTTTATTTTAGGGATACATCTATTAGCACTAATACATACAATGTGCCTGTATAAGTAACTTGTAAGGCATGTACAAAGCAAAATCAAACATTTGTTAGGCATGTATTCGCAAATGTCTTGTTCATGCACAATAAGGGATTTATTATTACCAATTTAACCTTAGTAAGGACCTAGTAGGCCTTAGCGTTTGCTTAGTAGCCTACATGCCTTACAAGTTACTTATGCAGGCATTAACATTGTATGTATTAGTGCTTATAGATGTGTCCCTAAAATAAAGTGTTACCGCTAACCCTAACCCTAATCCTGTGCAAGGCTACAGTATACACAATGTAAAAACAACTCCTCTGGGCTTGAAATTCAGCCTTGTCAAACTTGTGGTTTGACACACGAATGGGCAAGAGTTGTGTTAGAGCACCACCAAGTGGCACGGCACTGACACTCCCGTTTGAAAATACAGAAAACTGGATGGGCAAAGAGTTTGGAATTTTAATCAAGAGGAATCAAAACACGCCCACTCAATGCAAAAGCGTGTGCTCAAGTTGGGTCTCCTAAGGGGGCGTTGTCCCCTCCTTCTTCTTCTCTTTTTGAGGTGTTTGCACAAGACGTGCGCTACCGCCATCTACAGTGCTAAGGGGACTTCATTTATTCTCAACTTCAGGACTCCGAAGGTCTCCTAACCGAAGGTCTCCTAAAGGGGCGTTCACCAGACATGAAGTGGATACTGGTAAAGAAACAAAAAGACTTATCTCTGTCTAGAATATCTCTGGTATGAGGATGGACAGTCCAATCCCCAAGATGGAGTAGGCAAAATGGGCTGCAGTACTACATTTCACCACTGGGTGGAACTCTTCTCTAGTTATTTATTTTGAGACTGCACGTGAGGCGTGAGACTGCACAGGATTTCAGTGGAAATAGAAGCCTCACAGAGCAATTGCTGTGTGTTATGGTGCAGGTCTCTCTCTCTCTCTCTCTCTCTCTCTCTCTCTCTCTCTCTCTCTCTCTCTCTCTCGCTGTGTGTGTGTGTGTGTGTGTGTGTGTGTGTGTGTGTGTGTGTGTGTGTGTGTGTGTGTGTGTGTGTGTTTGGTTGTGAGTGTGTGTACACATGTGTACACAGACAGTGTGTGCAGATGTGTGTGCTAATATTTGTTCATGTGCATGACATTTAAAAACCTACCCTTGGTCCTAACGGTCTTGACCTGGGTATGTGCGTGCGGTGCGTGTGTGTGTGTGTGTGTGTGTGTGTGTGTGTGTGTGTGTGTGTGTGTGTGTGTGTGTGTGTGTGTGTGTGTGTGTGTGTGTGTGTGTGTGTGTGGGTTGTCATTTCAGATGGCCTTTGGGTCCCTTAGGTCAAGAGGGGTCATGAGGGTCCTCAGTATCAGATGTGAGTGTATCTCTCTCTCTCTCTCTCTCTCTCTCTCTCTCTCTCTCTCTCTCTCTCTCTCTCTCTCTCTGTCTGTCTCTCTCTCTCCATCTATCTCCATCTATCTTTCTCTTTCGCTCTCACTCTCTCTCACACACAGACAAATACAGACACATACAGTATTTGCTTGCTGCGTCTCACTTTCATTTAGTCGTTGTACATGTATGCGTGTTACAGTAACTATGTTAAGAGAGTGTTAATGTATCTTTGAGACCGTGTGTGTTTGTGCCTGTGTGCGTGTGTGTGTGTGTGTGTGTGTGTGTGTGTGTGCGTGCGTGTGTGTGTGTGTGTGTGTGTGTGTGTGTGTGTGTGTGTGTGTGTGTGTGTGTGTGTGTGTGTGTGTGTGTGTGTGTGTGTGTGTGTGTGTGTGTGTGTGTGTGTGTGTGTGCGCGCCATACCTGGCATTTCAGAGCCTTCAGCTGGTCCTTGAGATCCTGCACTTCGGCGAGTGTGTGTGCAGAGTGTTTCCTCCCTGTGCTGCTGTTGTGTTTGTGTGTTTTGGCATGGCTACTGCCACCACCACCACCACCACCACCACTGCTGCCACTACTGCCTCCCCCAGCGCTGCGTCGGGGCTCCGAGGGGGACTGTGGGGGGCTCTGCTCCGTAAAAAATGAGTATCAATCAGAGATGTAAGTACACGTACTGTAAAAAATATTACATGTTACATATGACACTAGTAGTACACCCGTCTCCAAAAGAGTTGTCGCCTATCCATCTGTTTGGAATAACAGCTAATAACCTGACTTTCAATTAATCACTTGGCTTCAGAAGTCACTCATATGAAAGCTACAACCCTCCCGAATGAAAATGTATGTACAAAAATAAATGTCATGCACCAAAGAAAGATTGACCCTTTATTGAACACAGACAGGGTAGATTTTCACAAGACAAAAGTTTTGTCGCCTATCGAACATAATGTGAAAATGAGCAGACTAGTCACTTCAAAACACTTCAAATACACAGATCGGGTGTCATACTTAATCACTGAATCACTCTCACCTCTCCAGAAAATCAACTTTGGCATTAGTTGTATGTTTAGGGTCATTGTAATCATGGAAAGCAACACAATGAAAAACAATGAAGATCAATGAGAGATGGTGACATATTCGCTATTCGTAGAGCAATACATGTTTAACTTCATGATTTAATCAATGATAAAAGCTCTCAAACACCTGCAGCATGCATGCAGCTCCTCATAAGAGCTGTATCCGTACCATGTTTCGATAGGCGACAAAACTTTTGTCTTGTGAAAATCTGCCCTGTCTGTGTTCATTAGGGTCAATCTTTCTTTGGTGCATGACATTTATTTTTGTACATACATTTTCATTCGGGAGGGTTGTAGCTTTCATATGAGTGACTTCTGAAGCCAAGTGATTAATTGAAAGTCAGGTTATTAGCTGTTATTCCAAACAGATGGATAGGCGACAACTCTTTTGGAGACGGGTGTATGATATTACATAGTTATGTGTGCACATGTAGAAGAACTATTTTGTATGTAATTACGATTATGATGTTATGGTATTGTGCTGGTCAATTGTGTCTTTTTCTTTTTGTGCACAATTGTGTACACTTTTTGTGTGCAAATGCTTTGAGTGCAATTAAGGCTATTTTTGAGGAGGACGAAATATTATCTTCATCAGAATTAATTTCAACTTTTTTAAATATATATTTTTTTGCACTTCTTTCTGACGGGGCAGTGGAGGGGAGAAAGGTAATGAGTGGGGAGAGAGAGACGGGGAGGGATCTGCAAATGACCCCGGGCCAGAATCGAACCCGGGTCACCTGCATAGTAACCCAGTGCTCTACCATTAGGCCACGGCAGAGCCATTCATTTCAACTCTTTTTATTATATTACGGTACATATTATCACTGGTGATTTTACCGTGTGCTGAGGCCCGTTGCGGTGAGCAGCTGCTTTCTTCTGGTCTGGGGACTTGGAGTCCGACTTCGTGTCTGGTGGTCTGGAGACGTTCATTATACTCTGTATGGTGAGGGGGACAGGAGAAGACAAGATGGTACTGTAAAATTAAACTGTATGATGAGGGGGACAGGAGAAGACAAGATGGTATTGTAATATTCTGGGTCCTGTTTCTTTCTTGTTTTAAATAGTATATTTGTACGTGTATTTATATACAGTATATTTGGGGTTTTCACTATGCCTTTATTTAGGATAAGATAATTAGAGAGTGACATGAAATGAGAGGGCGGAGAGAGTTGGGTAAGGACCAGAAAAAAACTTTGGATCGAGATGATACCCGGGTCCCTGGATTTATGGTGTGGTGCATTAGCCCACTGAGTAACGGAGCCCCCTCAGCTCCTGTTTCTGTCCCATTTTGTCAACACAGTCTCATCCTCACTCTAACTCGTCAATTTCTGACTTCCGTTGACCAGGCAGCAATGTTTGATGTCGAGGGTATACCCGCTGCGTTGCATGTTGACGAGGTCGCCTAAACCTAGACCTATCCCTTTTTTTAAAATACTTTTTTGGGCTTTTTGAATTTATTTGACAGGATAATGAAGGTGAGGACAGGAAATGAGTGGGGAGAGAGAGGAAACGAGTGGGGAGAGAGAGACAGGGAAGGGATGGCAAAGGACCCGGGCCCGGATTCGAACCTGGGTCAGCCGCATGGCAGGCGAGTGCCCTACTCAAATGTCAAATGTGTCAAATTGCAACAGTCAGTGACCGTAAAATGTAAAAAAGAAATATACCGTTATTTATTTAATGGTAGGCTTTGGCAACCACTGCTGCCGGCAATTTACCATAAAAACAACAATTCTTTTTTTTACAGTGTGTTCCAAGGCAAGCCATGCCTTAATGTTTAGGTCATGGATTCAAATCCAATTAACATCCATGATTTTGAACAATTCGCATAACCTCTCTTTGCATCAGGGACTGTACTGAGTACATTAATACAAAATTATCAGTTGCTTTGTATACAAGTGTTATGTATGTGGACCTTATTCAACCCAGTCTGCCGTTTCCCTACTCTATGCAATGTATTGTAATTGAGGTTCGCCATGGCGACAATGCCAAAAACAGTTACATCTTTTAGCACTAATGCATACAATGTTAATGCCTGTATATGTAACTTGTAAGGCAAGTGCACTAATGTACTAAGCAAAATCAAACATTTGTAAGGTCGTTACTAAGGTAATATTGGTAATGAATCCCTAATTGTGTATGAACAAGAAATTGGCGAATACAACAAATGTTTCCTTTTGCTTAGCACATGCCTTACTACAAGTTACTTATACAATATACAGGCATTAACATTGTAGGGCTATGTATTAGTGCTAATAGATGTAACACTAAAATAAAGTGTTACCCAGAATTCATACAACAGTATGCCCAATGCTGCCAATCTCCAGACAAAATTCATTTTGAAAGACTGGATGTTTTTCACATTGGTGTCAAAAGTGAAAACAAATTCAGCCAGAACAGTCCAAGTCCAGGTGCGTCAGTTCATGATGCAGAACAGCTAGGCGGTGTTAAAAATACCCTGTCTCTTTCCTTCCTTAGCGCAGCCTGCTGTGTACCATACTCCCACCAGAGACTGTTTTGAAACCATGCCTGCAATTAGCAGGCCGTCTCGAGCTGCCAACGCGACACGAAAGCAAAAAGTCAGGACTGAAAGCCAGCATCACACACACACACACACACAGACACACAGAGGCACACAGAGACACACACAGACACAGACACAGACATACACACACACACACACACACACACACACACACACACACACACACACACACAGACACACACACACACACACACACACACACACACACACACACACACACACACACACACACACACACACACACACACACACACACAAAGCAAGAAGTGAAACCCTGCAGCATCGCACGCATGCACGCACGCACGCACGCACGCAAACACACACACACACACACACACACACACACACACACACACACACACACACACACACACACACACACACACACACACACACACACACACACACACACACACACACACAGACACATTTTTTTTTACGGTAGGCCTATGCCACCATCCAGGAAGAAACACATTAGCCAGAACTACTCCGGGGTGTGAAGAAGACGTGGCAGGGGTAAACGACGATCGCGTCAAGTTTGCACCTTACAAAACACCTCACGCACAAAGCTAGAGGCGCTAAAATGCAGAGAGAGAGAGACAGAGATAGAGACAGAGAAAGAGAGAAATGTGTCTTTAGCACTAACTAATCACAAGAGAGAGAGAGAGAGAGAGAGAGAGAGAGAGAGAGAGAGAGAGAGAGAGAGAGAGAGAGAGAGAGGGAAGCTAGCGAGAAAGAGAAAGAGAGAGAGAGAGAGAGAGAGAGAGAAAGAAACAGAGAAAGAAACACAGAGAGACAGAGACGAATGGGTCTTTGGCGCTAGCTAGGCTAATCGTAACACTTCACCTATGCCGTGGCAATTAATGAATGAGGGTGTATTTAGAGAGTTTAGCTTTGGGCTGGGCGGCCCTTGGGTTATCGCCACAGCTTTCATTCATAACTTTGCATCGGGAAACATGACTAAAGGGAGGAAGCCAGTGACTTAGCTTTCACCTAATGAACACACCTGAGTAAAAACCCTGGAGGACCTACACACGCGGGCGCACGCACGCACACACACACACACACACACACACACACACACACACACACACACACACACACACACACACACACACACACACACACACACACACACACACACACACACACACACACACACACACACACACACACACACACACACACACACACTGGAGGACCTGCATTAACCTGTAGAGGATATAGGCGAGTACATCTATGCAAAAAAAAGACCTAACCCCCAAAAAATTGATACAAAAGGTTTTTCAACTGATTTTGTTACCTCTAAGTGTCCTTAATAACATACTAAAAATCTAGGAAAATCTGACTTCAGGAAAGGTGTCATTTTCAAGATCAAAGTTTTTAAAAATAAAGGTTACTACATGATAATTACATTGGCATGAACTACAGTAACATGTTTTCAGGATCTGTTTGTTTGGAGTGCTGTTTGGGTGGATAAAGACACTACTGCTATGATAATATCCATGTGCTGTTTTGTCAGGGCACATCATCAGTGATGAATCATGGTGTCACTAGGTATTTTGGGTCTTTCAGCAGCTGAACTGAATAGACAGGAGCCACTACATGTGTAAGTAGAGGGCAAGGTGAAACGGTTGGTACTGGAGACAGACAATGTCCTGAAAGGACATAGGGCTTTAGCATAGCTTTCAGGTAAGCCAGAGTAGGGCCTGTTGTAGCGTCATAGGCAAGGGTCAGGGCCTTGTATTCAATTAGGGCATGAGAAAGAGGACATGACTGGGAAACTGAGGCTATGTGGTCAGAGAATGATAGATGGTCATCAACAATGACACCTAGATTTCTTGTGGCCTTATTTGAGGCAACAGTAGCAGAATCCATATTGAGCTCGATATCATGGCAACCTAAATCTTTGGCTGGGATCACCAGCAGTGCATTTGGGCGAGGCTCAACTGAAGGTTGCATTCCTTCATACTTGTGGATAGTTCAGAGAGGCAAGCGGAAATGTGTGTGACCGTGGAGTCATCTGGCACAAAGTAACTGTGCTTCATCGGTGTAACAGTAGTATGAGAAGCTGTGAGAACAGATAACATGGCCCAGTGATGTGGTGTACATGGCAAATAGGAGTCCCAGCACCAGCCCTTAGGACACCTCTGTGGAGAGGCTATGATTTGAGGACAGCTGACCTTGCCCTTGATACATGCTAACAATGATACCACCAGACTCAAAGAATGTCTGGAAGAACTTGAGACACATAAAACTCAATTATTTATCTAAGAGAGATGTTAAATAATCATGTTTTGAAAAAAAAAAATGCTAGCTGGTGTGTCTGCACAAAGATGTTTAGATTTACTACGAAACAAAAAGAGATGTCCATAATCTCTTCTGAAGATATCTTCTGGCTTACTAGAAACAAAATAAAAGAGTAATTTTGAGCTTGGCTTTTTCAGATTTTGAGGTTTTGCATTTTGAAATTTAATGCATATTTAATTAGATATAGTCCAATTACCATATTAAAACATAAAATTTCAGAAAACTTGCAATACATTTTTTTCTCACAAATATGTGAGTAATCACCGGATTAAGTTTCATGGTGATATCGGCAAGCTAAATGTTTTGGCCTATTCACCTGGAGTGTCTCTTGACCCTTATAATAAGCCTATGGCAGCCATGTTGAAAAAAACTCATTTCCCAAAGTCAGATTTTACTAGATTTTTAGTATGTCATTTAGCAGGTCCAATAGTAATAGAATCCATAAAAAAACCTTTTGTATCAATTTTTTTGGGGTTAAATCCTAAATGTACTCGCCTAATACCGTGCTGAATACATGAATACTAATGACCCCGAGAGTTTCATGTGTGTACTGAATGCTTATTTCTGCCATTCATTTTTTTTTACAGTCTCTCTCTCTCTCTGTCTCTCTGTCTCTCTCTCTCTCCTGCCTCCGTGCGAGCATTTGTGTGTACCTGTGTTGTGAAGCTCCAGTCTGTGTGTGTGTGTGTGTGTGTGTGTGTGCGCGCGCTTGTGTGTGTGTGTGTGTGTGTGTGTGTGTGTGTGTGTGTGTGTGTGTGTGTGTGTGTGTGTGTGTGTGTGTGTGTGTGTGTGTGTGTGTGTGTGTGTGTGTGTGCAGGGGCGCCGCTAGGGGGGGAAAGGTGGTACTGATTCTAACGGCCCGGCCCAACGCAGCACGGCCCTCGGCCCGCGGATGGGATAATAAAATATTATTATTATTATTATTATTATTATTATTTAGAAATGTATAATTACAAAGAAATAGTAATTGGAAATAAGCTTATTA
>NC_085879.1:26332583-26335083 GCF_034702125.1 Engraulis encrasicolus
GGCCTACACTGTATTTTTTGCAGTATTTCTCATATGATATATCACATGGATGTTTCTGCCAACTATGCTTGTCCAGGGTCCATTACCTCCCCTAATGGATGTGAGCCTGCAACCTTCCAGTCATATCGGCCTATTATTTCAACTAGTAGTGGTGTCAACAATAATCGATTCGGCGATGCAATGCAATACGGAGCATGGACGATTCAATTCAATGCGGCAAGTTCCAGAATCGATGCGGCAAATGCATTAAGTTTCAATTACTTCTGTGGATATTTCAGGAACAAATGAATGTTAAATTAAATAAAAGCACTTCAAAGTATTGAAAACTGATAGACTAATACAGAAAACAGCCAATACAAATGTTGCTCAGTATTAGCCTGATAAACCAGACTAAATGTGGATGTCTAATTTAGTCTAGCCTCGATCCATAATACATCCGAAGATTGTTGATGAGAACAACCTTCCCTCAAAACCCTGCCCACTTTGATTCAAAACACATCTTTGCGTTGTAATTGGTTTGCCAGATTCTTGGCATTCTGGCTTCATTGAATCATTATGCGAGGCCAGACCCACCCATAGACAAAACATTTTGCCGTCCAGCGGGTGGCGCTGGTTCACCAGGCTAGCTCAGTATCTAACTACTTGTATTGCCTCATCATGACTGATGATTTGCTTTGCTTTCTGTAGGAATGTAATGCATTGCAATGCATCTTAGCCTCTTAAGACACAGCATTATAAATTAGCTGTTACCAGAATGGCAATGACCAAGTCGTTATGTATTACTAAAGGCCCTGTGCACTGTCATAGTAGTGTAATACTAAAGTAGTTAACGTTCAATGCCTATTACAGCGTGCCACAGGAGGTACGGCATGCACTAAGGGGTTAGAAGTGAATCTAATCGAATCGAATCGAATCTCTACCTCCCGAATAGGAATCGGATCGTGAGGGCAGTGCCAATGCATACCACTAGCATTCCTCCACTGGTCCACTAGCTCCACCCAGCGCCGCTGACCCATTTGGCCAGTCCCAGGACAGTCATCTGAAAGGGCAGCATGAATTCTGGAAATGAACTAGGCCTACTAAAATATTACGCAGTGGGCGTGCACCTTTAAGCAGGGTTATGGCCAGGTTAGCATCCCTGGTGTTCAGTTACCTCCTTATAGGATCCTACACAGTGCTGCCCACTGGTGGTCAGTCTCACCTCCTTGTTGATCCTACACAGTGCTGCCCTCTGGTGGTCAGTCTCACCTCCTTGTTGATCCTACACAGTGCTGCCCACTGGTGGTCAGTCTCACCTCCTTGTTGATCCTACACAGTGCTGCCCACTGGTGGTCAGTCTCACCTCCTTATTCATCCTACACAGTGCTGTCCCCTGGTGCGAATGAGGCATAAATGCAATTTCGTTGTGTGCAGTCTCACCTCCTTGTTGATCCTACACAGTGCTGCCCTCTGGTGCGGGTGAGGCATAAATGCAATTTCGAGGTGTGCAGTCTCACCTCCTTGTTGATCCTACACAGTGCTGTCCCCTGGTGCGGGTGAGGCATAAATGCAATTTCGTGGTGTGCAGTCTCACCTCTTTGTTGATCCTGCGCAGCTCCATGTTCCGGTTGAGGAGCTGGAGTTTCTCCTCGTCTGCAGAGGTGATGGACATGCTGTCGGTGATGAGGGTCACCTGCTCCTCTGCCGAGAGGAGACGCTCCCCCTGAACCTCCTCCTCCTCCTCCACCTCCTCCTCTTCCTCCTCTTTATGGACCTCCTCATCATCATCCTCCTCCTGCTGTTGCTCCTCATCAAGCCTACACGATGTCACAAATGCAGTAAATTTAGCATTACTTCAATACTGAGAGATAAGGAACAACTAGCAGGGTGTTACTTTTGACTGAAAAAATTTAATGTGTCTGAAAAAGCATGCAGGTACACATGCATATGCACATACATGCTCGTGCACACGTGCACACACACACACATTCACAAAAGATGAGAATGCTAAAATTGACATTAATGCACAAACACTCATGCATGCACAGCACACACACACACACACACACACACACACACACACACACACACACACACACACACACACACACACACACACACACACACACACACACACACACACACACACACACACACACACACACACACACACACACACACACGTCGTGCACTGCACACACATACATTCACAAACAGATGAGAATGCTAAAAATAGGTCACCACTCAGCTATTTAGATCTCATTCCGATTCATCATTTCTTATTTATCCGGTGACATGACCCTCATCAGCCACCGTACTACCCGAGAGCAGCCATTTGCCTCCCATGGCGTAGGGTAGGCAACCGCATGGCAATCAGGCCCAGATTTTCCGTCTTCAGTCTCAGACCTCTCATTGGGGCCTCTTACACCCACCCACCCACACACACACACACACACACACACACACACACACACAAACACACACACACACACACACACACACACACACACACACACACACA
>NC_085879.1:26342583-26350083 GCF_034702125.1 Engraulis encrasicolus
CCAAGCCACAGCTGACTGGTCTAATGTCATGTGTGACTATCTGTGTGAAATTTCCACCATCTGATTTCTCCTGATTTATTTGATGTAACCCACTTGGTTGTGTACACCCTTTTAGAAAGGGTATGTCAGGAGTATTTGTAACAGGAGTGGAAGTGATCGGAAGTGATCAAATATAGTCACCTGCTCTATAAAGGGTTAATATAGACATGGACTGATCGTGGGCTGTGTAAGGGTAGCAGGTCTATGACAAAAATGTCTGGTCTGTTTTTTGGTCCCAAACCAGCCCTATCTCTGGCCAGGGATGTTGTGTTGTGCCAATGTGTTAATCAAATGAGAACCATTCTTCCATAGAGGTGGTGGTGGATCAGGTGGTAGAGGAGCTGTTCGGTAACCAGAAGGTTGCAAGTTCGAGCCCTGCACTGCCTGACCTCATCAATGTGTCCTTGAGCAAGATACTTAAACCCAAGTTGCTCCTGGTGGCAGGGTGGTACCCTGCGTGGAAGCCACTGCCACCAGTGTGTGCACGAGAGGGTGAATGTGAGGCATACAATGTAAAGCACCTTGAGTGCTCAAAGGAGTGGAAAGGCTCTATATAAATGCAATCAATTTACCATTCCATGATAGGGTGCTGTTGTCACCATAGTTACAGGTGTCCTTGACACACTGCATATCTGAATTTGTCGCAACCACCAGGCAGCTCATAAAACGCTTTACGACGTATGAAACTTACAAATGGTTTCTCACAAGTGTAAATCTGAGGGGCGCAGCTTCCGTTAAGAGGCATGATTCTGTGATGGAGAGATAGTGGATTTCTGTGGCACTGAAGTACGCAGCACTGTAGCAGCACTACATTCAGGATGGAAAGCATTACAAATAATACATTTGCTTATCAGAGGACATTGCAGAGGGCATCTGAATGAATGGTATAAATAAAATATATATTAGGGTAGTATGAGCATACATGATTCACAGTATACCTGACTGACTGCACTGAGGGGGGAATTGAGTTTCAATATCATGTTGTGGATTACATTTTTCGAAATGCAGCAGCTGTTATTTGGATAAAGCACACACACACATACACACACACACACACACACACACACACACACACACACACACACACACACACACACACACACACACACACACACACACACACACACACACACACACACACACACACACACACACACACACACACACACACACACACACACACACACACACACACACACACACACATACACACACAGCTGCAGCAGCAGCAGCAACAACAACACACACGCAGGTACACACGCAGAACAGCTATTATGAAAAATGACTTCATCGTTGAATTGCTCGCTTAGTAATTGGCCCATGCATACAGAGGTAAGGGGTAGAGAACAATTGAATCAGTTTTCAATCAAAGCTTTTGTTTGCAGGTTGAGCATGCATGGCTTTTAGAAAAAGAAAAAAACCCCTCAATTTTCTAAAATCTGGTTGAAATGCAGTGTACTTTATAACTCTGCTGCTTGCGTTAATACAGACCCACTCTCTATTGCACATAAGGTCCCACATCACAACATAAAATAAAGTAATCCCCATAAGATTAATTTCCTCTGCAGGATACCTATTCATACCCAAATGACATGAATATTCATGAATGCTTTTCAACAACCAGCAGTATTACATACATACACACACGCACACGCACACGCACAAGCACACTCACACGCACACGCACACACACACGCACACATACACACTCACACTCGCACTCGCACTCGCACTCGCACGCACGCACGCACGCACGCACGCACGCACGCACGCACGCACACACACACATACGCACACGCGCACACGCAAACACACACACACACACACACACACACACACACACACACACACACACACACACACACAAAGAATTATTGTAATGATCGTGCCAGGTCCGGGTTCCACATTTCATATCTTCTGGTGGGGACTCGACCTTAGCACTGTATTCCATCATATACAGCAGGTAATGGATTACTACTATGTATAGACACATATAGGCTACACCAAACCAAGTAGTTCTGCTGTATGTTACAAATATACTACACAAGACCAAGTAGTTCTGCTGTATGTAACAAATAGACTACACAAAACCAAGTAGTTCTGCTGTATGTAACAAATTTGGCATAAGAGTGCACAGATGGGGACAAGGTGGCGCTAGAGCACCTGCCCCTTTGCCCTACTAGATAAAAAGTGCCCTTTTGAAAGTTCTTTTCCCCACACTGTATTGTGGTATATGTTGACATTATCATCTACAGTAGAAACACTCGGGTGTGATCAATATACATGTAATTTCTGTTTAGCCTAGTGAGGCAGCCAGAAGTTCCACATGCCACGCTCTTTGCTACATTTCTCACAATGTATCTCATATCAGCAATGTGGAATTACTAAAAAAAGAGGAAACTTTTGTCAAACTATTCTCTATAGACATGATTAGACATGTTCGGATATGACTACACTGTACACAACCAACTCATTACAGAATTTATTTTTATTTTTTTTCTAAATAGACCACCCAAACACTCTGCACAGAAATACGTCTATGACTATATACTTTACAAGAAGGCAGTCAGGGACGTACCCAGGGTTTGGGTTGGGGAGTCTCTGGCATTGGCAGTACAATATCGAATCCATTTTCAATAGGTAGTTTTACGTGATTAGCATACTACCTATTAAGGGGAAAAAACAATGGATGTTCTCCCACCAGCAGCCCACAGGGGGAAAGTCCAGTTATATTGTCTCTGGAGATGATGGTCAGGTACTTTGGAGATGATGAAACACCAAGTCATGTTCAAAAACCACAGCATCTCCCCTGGGCAGGCCTAGGCCTCCAGCTACACCCTCCCTAAAGCAGAACAGTTCCTCTTGACCCAAAAACCACAGAATCTCCCCTGGGCAGGCCTAGGCTTCCACCTACTCCTCCCTAAAGCAGCATCTTACCTAAAGCAGAATCTCCCCTGGGCAGGCCTAGGCTTCCACCTACTCCTCCCTAAAGCAGCATCTTACCTGGGCAGGCCTAGGCCTCCACCTACGCCCTCACTAAAGCATCAAAAACCACAGCATCTCCCCTGGGCAGGCCTACGCCTCCACCTACACCCTCCCTAAAGCAGCATCTTACCTGGGCAGGCCTAGGCCTCCACCTACTCCTCCTTAAAGCAGCATCTCCCCTGGGCAGGCCTACGCCTCCACCTACACCCTCCCTACAGCAGAACAGCATCTCCCCTGGGCAGGCCAAAGCCTCCACCCACTCCCTCCTTAAAGCCTAGGCCTCCACCTAAATCTCCCTAAAGCAGAACAGCGCCTCTTGGCCCTCACCTACTCCCTCCCCACAGCAGCATCTCCCCTGGGCAGGCCAAGGCATCACCCACTCCCTTCCTAAAGCCTAGGCATCAACCACTCCCTTCCTAAAGCCTAGGCCAGTGGTTCCCAACATATGGGTCGGAGCCCACTGGTGGGCCCTGAAGGTATTCCAAGTGGGCATTGAAATAATTTCCCAGTAATAATAATCATATTTTGGTGTGTGTTGCTGAGTTTTATTCTTAATTGGGTCAGAGGTGGGCCCCAAACATTTTTGACAATTTCGAGTGGGCCCCAAGTTGAAAAAGGTTGGGAACTCCTGGCCTAGGCATCACCTACTCCCTCCCTAAACCAGAACAGCATCTCCCCTGGGCACGCTTAGGGGCCTACACCTACTCCCTCCCTAAAGCAGAACACTTCCTCTTGGTCAATGCTTATCACACTTCTTCAGAGATAGGGCCACCAAAACTTTTTTTTCCAGGTATCACCTGACCTGTTGACTGGATTGACTGGCTGACTCACACAGGTTTAAGGCACCGCTAATTCAAATGCAGATCATAATCTTTGAACATATACTACAGTGTAATCGACGTGTTCCCGTGCAGCCCTTCCCTCTCGGGGCTGCAAACTCGCCACCTCCTAGTCAATGTATTGGTTCAGGGATGAGTCACAGCACGATACCACTGGACTAAAGGACCACTCCGAAAGCACAGTGCTACCGATACTGTTTGAAACTTCGGAAGGGAGGTTTACAAATGTTCGACGCCACAAAGTTCTGTAAAGTTTGGAATGTTTACTTTTCAAATCTTTATTTTTTCGTGCACCAGTAATCTTTGAAGGGCACGGAATGCAATATATTTTCATTTAAAAAATAAATAAATATAAATAAATCTGTGTCCTAAGAAATCACACATTTCCATCTCAGTGGAGACAACCAGACAGCATTTGCCCTTTCACAAGCAGCGAAAGGGTTATCAGAATAATTTAAGTTTGACAAAAGAGAGGTGCCAAGTCATACCGAAATGAGAAACTGCTCTGAGAACAGTGACCTGTAACTCTTGGCCATCCATCAAAACAACTTTGCCATGCGGTCTGTCGCATACCGCTGTGAGAAGCCATAAAGGGTTTGATTGAAACACACTGATCCAAGACAGCTACTTTACTGAAATGTGACAGGAAACCGTTATAAATTGAACATGAGAATTCAATTAAAAACATGCAGGTGTCTGGAAAGTGATTAACGTGACATTTTAGTGCTTTTTAAAAGCCTTGTTCAGAATTCAAATGATCACGTAGTAGTAGTATAGAACATTAGGCCTATTAAAGTGTTAAAGAAAACGGATGGAGACTAAAAGCTGAAAGGTATTTTTTTGCAATTTACAACTACCAGTAAAAAAAATACTATTTCTGAAGGTCAGGTCATAAATATCAGTGAGCTTGTTCCCAACTTGATATCTGCCTCCATCTCATAAACTGCATGAAACAGCCTGAAGGTCGTTAATCAGATTACTTAGGTAAAGTGATAAAAACTTTAAAAGTTCGAAGTTCATGATATTACAGTATCACCGCAGTGGCATATCTACAGTACCAATATGCTGGAGTGGCTCGGATGAACTTAAGACACCCTACATACCACAGACAGTAAAGGGTGAGATAGCTGTCAATAAATGGTATGTATGCCTGTGGCCCCTTAATGCACGCTGTACCTCCAGTGGTACGCTGTAATAGTCATTGAAAAGTTAACTCATATACAATACTATGACATAACACAGGGCCTTCAGTAATGCACTACGACCTGGTCATTACCATTGTGGTAACAGCAAATTTATAATGGCGTGTCCTAATGGGTTAAAGTAACATTCCACATAATGTGATTGTGATAAAGTTGCTTTACAGACATATTCACATCTCTTGTCTCGTCTCATGTAAAACATGTCATCGGGCGCAAATTGCTTGACTATGTTCGTTTTCAGGTTTGCTTTATGCCATCAGTCTTTGGACCCTAACAAAAGTAAGACGAGAAAACGTGTAGCACATACCCACTGAGCAGAGATGTATCCTGATGGTGCAAGTCCAGAGAGAGAGCGCTTTCTTTGGAAGCTGATTCCAAGGCAGATATTGAAGACAGCAAACTACCATCCATCACAGCTTCCATTCTGCTACGTACAGTATGTCTCAAGATTCAAAAACACAGTTCACACTAGTCCACTGACCCACTACAAATCAGTTCGTATGATCCTTCTGCAGTCAGAGAAGTTCTGTAAATACAAGCTCGCTTGATGACAAGTTATGATAGGCTTCGAAAAGGGGAAATATCAATATAGCTCATGAGGCGGCCATGCGTGGGGAACCTTGCGTCGAAAAGGGAAGTATCTAAACAAAGGTCTAGCACAAAAGGCAAGCGCCTACCTAATTCTGGTCTGACTGTAAATATAAACCTAGGCCTAATAGGCCTATAATTTATAACAAGTCCAACTGAATTACCTCAGGTAAAGAAATACCATTGTGACATAAAAAAAACTCCACATATTGAATGAAGAGGCTAAATTTACTATGTCACTATGGCAACAGCTTGTGAAATGAGGAAGTAGGCCCTAACTATACCTAAGATGGTTTCAGGGGAAAGTCCATGCACAATCAGATGAGAATAAAGGTTTCTATACGAAATACACATGACATGACCTCACACTCCTCACTTGACAAATCAATGCCATAAACCTCAGGGGAGGGGGTGGGCGAAGGGGGGAGGGGGGAATAATCCATGATTCATCTTTTCCATTAACTTCTCCTCAAACCCTTGAGTTCATTTACGCCTTTTAACACAATACCGAGCAGCCCATTAATTCCCTAACGGGAAATAAGAGGCTCTTAATTGGATGAAGAGTCCTCATTAAAAAAGAGTTTCCACATTAGCCAACCTCATCTCATCCGTCAAGTGGCACGGTCTTAACTGGTTCTGCTCTTGCCCATCAAGCGGCTCACTCACACGCAAGCACGCACGCGCACGCGCACGCACACACACACACGCACACACACACACACACACACACACACACACACACACACACACACACACACACACACACACACACACACACACACACACACACACACTACCGTGTGTGTGACTTGGAAACTATTATGAAGTGTGTGTGTGTGTGTGTGTGTGTGTGTGTGTGTGTGTGTGTGTGTGTGTGTGTGTGTGTGTGTGTGTGTGTGTGTGTGCGCGCACGTGTGTGTGTGCACGTATATGCATGTATGCCTGCGCTATGAGGTAAATGACATGCTCTATGACTAGAGTGATATTGTGATATCGCTAAAGGTCATTACAACATGTGACTATATAACCACAATGACTAAAACAAATGTATTTGCTTAAACAAACCTTTGGACAACCTTTTCAACACGAGGACAAGCTCTGCCGAAAAACAAATAGGTACCCATCCTTCATGAACATTACATCTCTTTCACAAAGAGCTTCTTTATATATCTATAAATAAACCTTTGGACATTCCCCAAGAAAGCAAATGGAATCAAAGTAAGAAGAAATAATAAAAAAAACATTACAACTCTCTTTCAAGGAGCTTCTTCATATATCATCAAAAATGAATCTTTATATTCCCAAACACATAAGTCCGATAATATTATTTTATCATAAAACTCACATTGTTTGCCATGTTTATGCACACCAAGGTCAAGGTGTATTTCAGGACATCCACAAAAATATCATAGTTCCCTTTGATAAGGACACCAAAGATTCTCTTCCTCTTATTTAACATTAGATACTGAGCAAAATATGATATTATTTTGTAGGTTCTACCAAAAGAAGATATGGTAGGCCTACATGTTTTCTACGACTGATAATGCATAGTTAGATGAGTAGAGTAGAGTACTTTTATTAATCCCTGGTTCTGCTCTTGCCCATGAAGTCTCTCTCTCTCTCTCTCTCTCTCTCTCTCTCTCTCTCTCTCTCTCTCTCTCTCTCTCTCTCTCTCTCTCTCTCTCTCTCTCTCTGTCTCTTCCTCTCTCTCTCTCTCTCTCTCACACACACACACACACACACACACACACACACACACACACACACACACACACAAACACACAAACACACACTTCATAATAGAATGTGTGTGTGTGTGTGTGTGTGTGTGTGTGTGTGTGTGTGTG
>NC_085879.1:26355083-26357583 GCF_034702125.1 Engraulis encrasicolus
GAGACAGAGACAAAGAGAGAGAGAGAGAGAGAGAGAGAGAGAGAGAGAGAGAGAGAGAGACAGAGACAGAGACAGAGACAGAGACAGAGAGATCCCCTACTCCTGTACTCCCACATCCTCACACTTTACATCACTTGCAACAGCAGACACTGCATGGGCGCCATGATAATGAGTTTGTCAAAGGGCACTCATGCTGCTTAGCGGGACAGGAAAGGAGGGTTCCCATATCTGACTGCCATTACTGTATGTATAAGGTGAACAGGAATGTGTTGTTGAAGCAGAAAGATGTTCTTGCGCTATGGCTTGGTTTGTGTCAGTAACATGTAGATTACATTTAAGTCTTATTTTTTAAGACATTTAAGCCTGTTTTTGTCACTACTGCTATCAGAGGTGTAACAGTAAATTGTGGGCCCTGTGTACAATAAGCTCCAATGGACCCCCCGAGGCCATATCTTCATAAATCGGACTGTGTGTGGGCCCCCTACGGGCCCCATGGGGCCCTGTGACTCAGTTGCACTTTACCCACAACACCCCTGACTGCTATCGAAAGCTCTCTTGAGAGGGCCCTTCCCCAATACCTTCCAAATGCCAGTAATCATTTGCTAACTTGTATGCAGTGCTACTGTAAGTGGGATGGGTTCAGGGGGTGGGATAAGGGCCCCAAGTCTGTCTTTGCAAGGGCGCTGAAATATCATGAAGTGGCCCTGTGCCTACTACACATATGGTGGCCATACCCTTTCCATTCACCAATCATCCATGACACAAACTGAACATGACAATGGGGGATAGAAAGACAAAGTACATTAATATGCTAATAAAGATGCCACATATTGAATATTGTGCAGTGTATACAGTATAGGAAAGGGCTGCAGAATGAGGTGCATTTGACAGATAAGGGATTGTGGATTGTGGATTGTGGATTTCTTTACAACATAAAGTGTGTGGAGACATTGGATGCATTTTGACTATGATATATACATACGTGCAGCAGTTATTGTGCAGTGTTATAGCACATAAGATTTCCTCTATTTGTGCCTTCAACAGCAAAATAGGATTTTTATTCAATCTCAGTTATGTGTCAAAGCTATCAACAAAGAGCAAAGCCATTTTATTCCACTGCCATTTGCGTAAATATGCAGCACCTTTTTCCAAGGTCAGGCTGCTTTTGCCCTCTTGTTTTTTTCTACCTCTATTGCCTCTTTTCCACTGCCGGTTTTCTGGTAGGCCAGCAGTTCGACACAGCACGACCCGGCCGCCACTTTTTGCTTTACGATTAACCTGTGTCGTGCCTATTCGAAAAGCAAAAAGTGGCGGCCAAGTCGTGCTGTGTCGAGCTGTATGCCTACCAGAAAAACGTCAGTGGAAAAGAGGCATATGTTTCAGTCTGCCTATCTCATAACCCTGTGACACAGAGAGCCTGCCATTTCCTGAGCAGCGAGAGACTGAAGCCCCAATTGTCAAAATCCATATTAACGTCAAAGGTAAAGAATTTTTTTTCCCCCATTGAACCATAAACCTTCCACCATTGCTGCTGGCAATTTCCCC
This sequence comes from Engraulis encrasicolus, assembly GCF_034702125.1. Classification (NCBI taxonomy): domain Eukaryota; kingdom Metazoa; phylum Chordata; class Actinopteri; order Clupeiformes; family Engraulidae; genus Engraulis; species Engraulis encrasicolus. The sequence continues at coordinate 26,356,629 of NC_085879.1, forward strand.
AACAGGCGGTCACATATAACCAACAGGTCAAATGTGCTGGAGAGCACCATTGGCAAAGAATTGCATGGAGAGAATGGAAAATGTGAATTCTGTATGTGTGTGTGTGTGTGTGTGTGTGTGTGTGTGTGTGTGTGTGTGTGTGTGTGTGTGTGTGTGTGTGTGTGTGTGTGTGTGTGTGTGTGTGTGTGTGTGTGTGTGTGTGTGTGTGTGTGTTTGTGTGTGTGTGTACTACATGACTGTGTGGAAAATAGGATTGAGAAACCATACAGCAAGGGGAAATAGAGTGAGCGATGGATAGGAGTGATATATGTTGTTGTAAATGGTGGGTAATTGAAAGCTTTCTTTGTAGTGCCCACCCTATACTGCTGTGTGCTAGCTGTTAGAATCACACACACACACACACACACACACACACACACACACACACACACACACACACACACACACACACACACACACACACACACACACACACACACACACACACACACACACACACACACACACACACACACGGTAACACACACACACACACAAGCACGCAATGAGGCCCACACACATAACATGTAGGCTACGGAGCGAGCGCGCGCGTGCACACACACACACACACACACACACACACACACACACAAGCACGCCATGAAGCCCACACACATAACATGTACGGAGCGAGCGCGCGCGCACACACACACACACACACACACACACACACACACACACACACACACACACACACACACACACACACACACACACACACACACACACACACACACACACACACACACACACACACACACACACACACACACACGGTAACACACACAAGCACGCCATGAAGCCCACACACATAACATGTACGGAGCGAGCGCGCGCGCACACACACACACACACACACACACACACACACACACACACACACACACACACACACACACACACGGTAACACACACA
>NC_085879.1:26362583-26367583 GCF_034702125.1 Engraulis encrasicolus
ACACGCACATACACACATGCACACACAAGCCTGTGCAAGCACACATACACACGCAGGTCTGTTCACTGTGACAGACACATGCATATATAACACACACGTACACACACACACACACACGCACGCGCGCACGTGTGACGGAGGTCATCTTGCACCTGTTCACCCCCCTTAGGGATCGAACGTGCGATCTCGTCAACTACAACGGTTCGGCAATGGGAGACACAGTACGATACCGCTGGGCCAAGAGACTATATGTATGTATGTATGAGGCTATCGGAGGGAGGTTTTACCAACGTTCTACTCCAACTCTGTGCTAGTTAGCCTCCGTTACACACGCACGCACGCACACACGCACGCACACACACACACAAACACACACACACACACACACACACACACACACACACACACACACACACACACACACACACACACACACACACACACACACACACACACACACACACACACACAAACACACACACACACACACGGCAGGTTGTATGTGACAGCCGTCAATAAATGACTGCTCTTTTAATGAACAACCTGATCCAACATCTACCTGTAATCAGTCCACATCAGACACTCCTTGGCAAGTAAGAGGGACAGGAGGTAGGGGTGTGTGTGTGTGTGTGTGTGTGGGCGTCTGAACAGGTGTGCAAGCTGAGGTGTGAAGGAGAGTGACAATCAGCTCCCTCCCCCGAACACACGCACACACACACACACACACACACACACACACACACACACACACACACACACACACACACACACACACACACACACACACACACACACACACACACACACAAACACACACACAGAATTCACATTTTCCATTCTCTCCATGCAATTTTTTGCCAATAGTGCTCTCCAGCACATTTGACCTGTTGGTTATATGTGACCGCCTGTTGGGGAAATTGCCAGCTGCAATCGTGGAAGGTTTATGGTTGATGGAGGAAAAAAATCTTTACCTTTTATTTCTTTGTCGACGTTAATATGGAAGTTGACAATCGGGGCTTCAGTCTCTCGCTGCTCAGGAAATGGCAGGCTCTACGTGTCACAGGTTATGAGATAGGCAGACTGAAACATACTGTATGCCTCTTTTCCACTGACGTTTGTCTGGTAGGCATACAGCTCGACACAGCGTGACTTGGCCGCCACTTTTTGCTTTTCGAATAGGCACGACACAGCTTAATCTTAAAGCAAAAAGTAGTGGCCGGGTCGTGCTGTGTCGAACTGTTGGCCTACCAGAAAACAGACAGTGGAAAAGAGGCAATAGAGGGAGAAAAAAACAAGAAACAAGAAAAAAAAAAACAAGAACCCTACTCTCTCTGTCTCTCTCACACACACACAAATGCATGCACTAGTGGTGTGGATTGGCACTGCCCTCACGATCCGATTAGATCACGATTCGGGAGGTAGCGATTCGATTCGATCCGATTCTATGCGATCCGATCTGATCTGATCCGATTCAATTCTACAATGCATTGCAATGCATTACATTTCTACTGAAAGCAAAGCAAATGTTTAATCAGTCATGATGAGGCAATACAAGTAGTCAGATACTGAGCAACAATTTATTGGATGTTTTCTGTATCAGTCTGTATCAGTCTTGCAATGTTTTGAAGTGCTTTTATTTAATTTAACATTCATTTGCTCCCAAAATATCCATGGAAGTAATTGAAACGTAATAAAATTGCCGGATCGATTCTGGAACTTGCCGGATCGATTCTGGATTGTCCATGCCCCGCATCGATTCGGATCGCCGAATCGATCATTGTTGACACCTCTAGCATGCACATGCACGCATGCACGCACGCGCACACAGACACACCCTAATCTCTCTGTGTCTCTCAAACACACACACGCATGCATGCACACGCACGCACGTATGCACGCGCACACACACAAACACACACACACATACAGTACACACACCCACCCTACTATCTCTGTCTCTCTCTCTCACACACACATGCACACACACACACACACACACCCTCTCTCTCTCTCTCTCTCACACACGCACACACACACACACACACACACACACACACACACACACACACACACACACACACACACACACACACACACACACACACACACACACACACACACACACACACACACACACACACACACACACACAGAAAGACACGGTGGTGGCAGCAACATAATTCTATTCTCCAGATGATCACATGAGGTTAATTAAAAGGGGGAAGTAATCCAGGAGAGGCACAATAGCTGCTGCCGTCTCTCAAGTGGCGATGTGTGTGTGTGTGTGTGTGTGTGTGTGTGTGTGTGTGTGTGTGTGTGTGTGTGTGTGTGTGTGTGTGTGATTGTCCGTGTGTGTGTGTATTTGCGTGCGTGTGTGTGCACACATGCGAGTTTGTGTATGTGTGTGTGTGCGTGTGTGTGTGCGTGCAAGTGTGAGTAGCAAGTGAGAGATAGTGAATGTGTGTCTTCTTCACGTGTGTGTCAGCGTGCGCGTGTGTAAATGTCTGCGTGCGTTAAATGTTCTGAAGGCAGAGTGAGTCACTGTGGCGCCATGATGATAGCCCTTGAGTGACAGAGAGAGAGAGAGAGAGAGAAAGAGAAAGAGAGAGAGAGCAAGAGACAGACAGAGGAGGAGAAGAATTATAGAGGACATGAAAAGAGGAAGAATAAAGGGGTAAAATGAAGGTTCCATTAGCAGGGTTTTGTAATAAAAACTGTGTGGGTGTGTGTGTGTGCACGCGTGTGTGCGTGTGTGCGCGCGTGCTGTAATTCTTCACGGATGACAGCTAGTGGTGTGAGATAATGAGTGTCAGGAAAGACAATGAGAGGGAGAGAAGAGAGGAAGAGAGAGAGAGGAAGAGAGAGAGAGAGAGAGAGAGGAAGAGAGAGAGGAGGGGGGGGATGGGGATGCGAAGGAAAAACCAGGGAGGGTAAGAAAATGTAAAAAGGGTAACATATGCAAAGAGGGAGAAGGCCGAAAAGACAGAAGTTATGGACCCTAAAATGTGACATTTCATGGCTTGGTTCAGTTGCGGTGGCGGCAGCTGTGAGCGCTCGATTGTGAAACACAGAACGACAGACTGACAGGAAGCCATGAAACAGAGTGAGAGACAGACAGGGGGAAAGACAGACGCAGAGGGAAAAGAGAAAAGGGATGAAAGACAGACATGAAAACAGAAAAGGAAAGAGAGAGAGAGGGAGAGAGAGAGAGAGAGAGAGAGAGAGAGAGAGAGAGAGAGAGAGAGAGAGAGAGAAAGAAAGAGTGATATCCAAAGTCTTCAGAGACTATAGCCCGGAATCTCTGATGCAAACGTTTGAGCCTGAGCGCCTGTGCCCCTATCTCTCTCTCTCTCTCTCTCTCTCTCTCTCTCTCTCTCTCTCTCTCTCTCTCTCTCTCTCTCTCTCTCTCTCTCTCTCTCTCCTCCACCTCAAAGGATTAGCATTTATGAGGGGGAGGCAGAGGCCCCCAGAGCATTTGCTGCTCATGTTCTACATTTAGTACTACATTCACCCCCGCCTCTATCCTCTACCCCCCTTTTTTGTCCGCTAAACTCGCCGTTCCATTGATGAAGAGCAATGCAAAAATAGCCACTACGGCTCTGTTAAGTGTATCTCAATGTATCAACACAACATTGCATGCAAACTGGTGGCCTACACCTACGTGTAGAGCTATCCATACCCCTAACCATCAGTGAAGTTAGGCCGGGGACATTACATGCTTGCTTTGTGCCTAAAACAATGCATGTAACCGCTTGTGACCGAGTGCGTATATGCTTCATGACGATCGGAGGATGATACTGGCGGTATCATCTCAGGAGCAGATAGCCACGGGGCTCTCATGAAATAGGGTAATGGAAATGCTACTGGAATCTCTCTAAAAGTGACCCCTCCCAATAGTTTGAAGAGAAGAAGGAGGGTAAGGGCCCCAGGCCCCTCTTTGTCTAGGGGCCCCAATACCTTGAAACGGCCCTGTGTTCATGAGAGAAAAGCTTCAGCTGCTCTAGAAGTGAGCTATCGCTCACATCTTCAAATCCGTCGTTCACGTTATGCTAATGTTCTTTATAGCTTCTTGTTCAGTCCAGTGTGGAGCAAAAAAAACACCTTACACAGGCCTAAAGCCCAAGGATAAGCCCAGAGGGGAAATCGATGTCGGAACGGGATATGAAAATCTGTAATTAATGTCGTGCATTAACATGAATGAGAATTTGTAATACAGTAGATAGCCGTGCTAGGCTTAATAAGTCATTTCTGCCGCTCGCTAATCCTGATGAGGGGGGAGACTCAGGGAAATAGACGGAGGGGTTAGTAAGACAAAGGGGTTAGTTGTCCCTGGCCAAGGGAAATCGGGGGCCCCACAGGGACCACACAGGGTCTAGGGCCCTCTCGTGCTGGTGGTGGGGGCACTATTGTGACCTTGGTATGCCGTATGGGGGGCCCTATCAGTGTCTTGCCCTGGGGCCTTGTGGGCAGTTCTTCCACCACTGCCATTGAGTGTAGGCCTACATATTGAATGGGGGCCCTTTTATATAATCTTGTAGCCCTGTGGAGAACATCATCATCATCATCATCATGTGTTTTTAAGCAGTCTCATTTTGCATTTTAACATACCTTATAGGTCATACAGTATACATTCATGTGTCAGAGGGGTTTCAACCAAATATAGCCTGAAATATGGCATAATCCTTTATCTACCTCCACATCTCTGCCCCCCCCCCCTCTCAACACACAGAGTGTCTCCTATATAGCAAATCCATTATCAGCCCCTATCTCTCTCTCTCTATCTATCTCTCTCTCTCTCTCTCTCTCTCTCTCTCTCTCTCTCTCTCTCTCTCTCTCTCTCTCTCTCTCTCTCTCTCTCTCTCTCTCTCTCTCAGCCCTAACACACAAAGAGTGTCTCCTATACCCCTCTTGTTTCCTCTCACTATTAATTCGGGGCACTTAATCACAAAGTGCTGCACGATTCCCCATTAATTGCCGTATTCAATGCCCCCCTATGAAGA
>NC_085879.1:26372583-26385083 GCF_034702125.1 Engraulis encrasicolus
GAATAGTCCAGTCAAAGCCCTGACTAAAAATAATTGAGATTATATGGCATGAAGTCAATAAAGCTATGCACTCCAGACATCCCAGAAACCTTGCTGACGAGAGGCAGTTCTCTAAAGAAGAGGGAGACAAGATACATCCAGATATTTTTGTTAATCTGATCTGCAACTACAGGACAAGTCTGGTTGAGGATATTGCAACTAACTGAGGGTTAAAACCTGTTTAATGCAAGGGTGTACTTACTTATGCCTTGCTGTCCTGTGAATGTTATAGCCTTATGGCCAATAAAAATATGATAACATGTAAATGTTTGTGTGGAATTAGTTAAAGCAGACTCTGATTGTTCCTTCTTGAGATTTCCGGGAAGATCAGACCATGTTTTATGATAAATTTTGACAGAAATGTAAGAAATTTCAAAGGGTGTACAAACTTTTTCTTGGGACTGTATAGTGCATTCATTCACACACGTACACATACGAACATACTTACACAAGTACACAATCATACACACACGCGCTCACACACACGCTCTCTCTCTCTCTCTCTCTCTCTCTCTCTCTCTCTCTCTCTCTCTCTCTCTCTCTCTCCCCCCCACACACACACACACACACACACACACACACACACACACACACACCACCACCACCACACACACCACCGCCACCCTCCCATGCCCTAGACACTTTGGTTTGCCAAATTATCAGTCTTTGCCATCTTTGTCCCCTATGTAAGAGCCACTCATCTCAACACTGTGTAGTGTAGTACTCAAAAATAGCTAAGGGAACTCTGGCAGTCATGACAGACATCAACAGTAACAGCTCTGTTGTCCCAGACCACCAAAACTGTGTTTCATCACACACACAACACACATGCCTTGCCGATGCCAGAACAAAAGGCCACATGTTTGTTCATGTGTACTGTGCCAGTCTGATTCTGCTTCTGTTAAGTCGTTTGGGCTGCTCCACTCTATCACAACCCCACAGATATATCTGTTACACTTTATTTTACAGTAACGGGGCTACTGCACTGCACTACCACTACTCTACTACTACTGAGAATAAGTCACACAATAAAGCGTTGATTCTGATGAACCACAGATTTGTTCACGTGTACTGAGCCATTTTGATGCTGCTTCAGTAGTATAGTTGTAGAATAGAGTAACCCGGCTCCAGAGTACTCTACTCTACTCTACTCTACACAATAAAAGTTGCAGTGTAAGGCCACGATCACACAGGACACGGGTTTCTGCCTACAATCAGCAAAGCGCGTCCAGCTGATTTATCTGAAGTTGATCACACTGAGCGCGGATCCACTGCCCATTCGAATGTGGTGACCAGGCAACGTAACGGCTAAACTGTCACTCGCAACGTAGCCTAATCGATGGTGTTGTGTCATTAAATGTTGGGAAAACATACACAAAATGCTTTGTAAATTCATCTATATGTAAAATGGATAGAAGACGAACTCTTGCTCTCCTAACGTTGGATGGTGATTCTGATTTGACTGTTGATATTGATAACGGTCTCCTATTGAAAATCTAGAAATCCGTGCCACAGATTTTCCGCCTTGAATTTAACTTTTTTCAACTCGATCCGCCCTGCGCAGAGAGGCGGAGAATCTGCAATCCGCCTTGAGCTGATATTCGACGCGGAGTCCGCTCATTTACATTAACAAAATAGAACACGTCCGCCTCCTACTGTAAAACCTCCGTCCTGTGTGATCGAGCCTTAATTCAACACTATTCGGCGCACATACAGTGTATGGTCCCACTCAAATTTAGTGTCAAATTTCAACTCGTTGGGTGATGAGATAACACTGTGAAGCCATATATGATCAACAATACTGTTACAATCAACTCTCTGAGTGTTAATTCAGCCCTCAAAGAGTTGAGTTTTACACTACATCTAGTGCGACAATGTCAAATTAGCACTGCAAATTTTAAAGTGTACTTCCACTGATTTCTCCCCACACTTAGTCACACAATCACACTGCATTACCACCAGTGGTGTAGTCTACGTAGAACGCAGGTATACGGAGTATACCCACTTCAAAATTTCAGGGATTTCAGTATACCCACTTCAAATTGATTGATCCATTATTTAGAATGGCACAAATATATACAGTATACCCACTTCAAAAAATGCTCAAATATACAGTATACCCACTTCAAAAAAGTAGACTACACCACTGATTACCACTGCCAAAAAAACAGGTCACAGGTTTGTTCATGTTTACTGATTTGATTCAGCTGCCACACCACACTGTTGGGTTTTTACTGCCAAGACTAGGCCTGTGTGGACTATGAATTACCCTCAGTATCATGCATTACTTGACACGTGTCAGTGAGTATCTCATCACAACCGTGGCTTACTTCCCACTTGTCATGTGTGTGTGTGTGTGTGTGTGTGTGTGTGTGTGTGTGTGTGTATGCGCGCGCGCGCGTGTGTGTGTGTGTGTGTGTGTGTGTGTATGTATGTGTGTGTGTGCGTGTGTGTGTGTGTATGCGCGCGCATGTGTGTGTGTGTGTGTGTGTGTGTGTTCGACCGTGCGTGTGTGTGTGTGTGCACATCTGAGACATGTTTGGAGGAGTGGGTGTGTTTGTGGAGCCTACTGAATGGGTGTTTGTGTACATCTTGTGGTATTATCCATTGTGGGTACCACAGCCGCGATTTCACACTGTTAAGCTTCTGTTACACTCGGCGTTACTAGGCGCAAGTCCCTTCATAGTTCACGTGCACTAATAGCGTTCGCTGTCACATGACGCAAAATTACGTTACGCCCCCCGTTGCCAGCTCAAAATTCTTGGTGGGGCGCTTGCAGTTCGTGTGCAGGGGATTTTTTCTGATGCGGCGCATTGGCCGCAAGTCTCCGATCAGGAAGTAGGTAGGCAGAAAGAGAAGATGAAGTCCTGCACTTTATATGTCAGTATGGGTATTGTATATGTACTCTAGGTGTAATGTACTGTACTGTATGTATACGGTCTATGTCTAATTGTCTATGTCCCCACCTAGAGTCAAGTCACACTTTCAGTAGATCTATAGCATGGGAAGCTGACTTCTGAAGTTGTGGTCTTGTCGTGTGACAATTGTAATTAAACCGTAGACCTGTGGTGCAGGCTGTAGCCGGGCTGTGACACAACCTCTACAACCTCTCTAAACTAACTGTGCACTAGCAAAGTTCTCTATGCCTCGTTTTACATGTCAACAACCCACGACTCTGCGGAATGAAGTATTGAGCAACTTTGAGCCTCGTAAATGGGTGGAAAGTAGAGATTCATAACGATGGCTAATTCAGTGCCGGGCCATCACAGCAGAAGCTTAATTTCAACTAGCTCTCGGAATAATGACTAGCGCTCGAACTTCGGAATGTAGGGCACCTATGGAGGCGAGGAATGTGGTAAAAGTTAGCGCTGTTTTGGCAAAGGACGCGCTCAACTTCTTGGAAAAACGAAAGTATTTGGGTGCGCGATAAAATATATCAACTTAGGAAGAAAAATCCGCACTCACAAACTGCGTCTCATTATTTATTTATATTACCACCATGTCCAAAAAGCAAGCACGTTTCGGCTATGAAGCCTTCATCACCACGCACTGACGAAGGCTTGATAGCCGAAACGCGTTTGCTTTTTGACATGTTAACACAATGTCTTCAAACTATACACTCTTCTAGTTTGCCCTTCTCACAAAGTGTTGAATTAACACTGCAACGTTAACTACCCAGTGTACAGTACTGCAGCTGAGCGCAAGCTGTACACAGTAAAAAAAATGCTGTGTCAATTCATCACTAATGCCTCTTTTCCACTGCCGGTTTTCTGGTAGGCCTATAGCTCCACACAGGGCGTCTTGGCCGCCACTGTTAATGCCTCTTTTCCACTGCCGGTTTTCTGGTAGGCCTATAGCTCCACACAGGGCGTCTTGGCCGCCACTTTTTGCTTTTCAAATAGGCACGACACAGCTCAATTGTGAAGCAAAAAATTGGCGGCTGAGTCACACGCTGTGTCGAGCTATAGGACTACCAGGAAACTGGCAGTGGAAAAGAGGCATAAGAGAGTAACCTGATAAACCAGCCTAAATGTGAGACTGGATGTGTAATTTAGTCTGGCCCCGATGAACGATACATACCTGATGTTTTTCAAACTGTGTCTGTGCCTAATAGGCCGGCACTCTGACCAATCAGCGATCTTTCTCATTGAGTGCTTTCCCAACGTTGCGACAAAGAAAGTGGATCTAACAAGAAGCGTCATTTTATTTCTTTTCCGGTATCCACTTTATGTCGGGTGAACGCCCCTTTAGGAGACCTACGGTTAGGAGACCTTCGGAGTCCTGAGGTTGAGAATAAATCAAGTCCCCTTAGCGCTGTAGATGGCGGTAGCGCACGTCTTGAGCAAACACCTCAAAAAGAGAAGAAGAAGGAGGGGACAACGCCCCCTTAGGAGACCCAACTTGAGCACACGCTTTTGCATTGAGTGGGCGTGTTTTGCGTTATCTTTCTCTTATCCAGTATTTTTGGTTGCGAGCTTCGTCGTCACTCACTCAAAACCCTGCCCGCTTTGATTCAAAACAAATTCAAAACAAATCTCTGCGTTGTGATTGGTTCGCCAGATTCAGGGCACAGTGTTCAAAATGTTTTCGATCAGAGGCCAGACCCACTCACCAGGCAAAAGTTTTTGGCGTCCAGCGGGTGGCGCTGGCTTACTAGGCTAATAAGAGAGTTCCCTGGGAACAATGCCCTCTAGAAGATGTAACACGAGCCTGTAAGTGTTGAAATAACAATGCCTTTTATATGGTGTATGAGTCGGAAAAAGCCTTCACATTGAGTGATGGAGGATCCAGTCAGTCCATAATGCTGTAGGTGAGCTATTGAGAAACCGACACGACCTTGAAATACTGAGGTTGATCCATGACCCCCGACCTCAGCATAACCACGAGCAGGGAAATCGACAAGGGGGGACACAAAGGGGTCAGTTGTCCCGAACCGAGGGAGATGGGTGGGTCCATAATTGGGTCCTCATTGCATTGAATGTGTTGGGTGGGGGGCCCTTTCAGAGGACTTTGTCCTGGGCCCAGACAACTATCAAACTGTCAGCGGTCCCCACAAACGATTTCACCTCCTGGCCCAGAGGGGCTTGACGTGCAGTGGCAGGATATGAGGCCTGTGTGACCCTTGACCTTTGAGCAAATGGCAATCCATGTGGATCGATGGCGAGGCAGGGCAGGATGGATGAACCCCACTGATGAGGGCTAAATCTTTTTGAGGATTTAAATCTGGTCCCTATGCTGTGTCATGACATATGCAGTATACAAATACAGAGATTTCATTCTATTCTATTCTATTCTATTCTATTCTATTCTATTCTATTCTATTCTATTCTATTCTATTCTATTCTATTCTATTCTGGTCTGATTATTACTGTCATAATCTCATGATCTGATACATGAAACACTCCCCACCCACACACATACTCATACTCATACACTCATACACACGCTTTCTCTCTCTCACTCTCTCTCTCTCTCTCTCTCTCTCTCTCTCTCTCTACTCTCTCTCTCTCTCTCTCTCCTCTAGTCTCTTTCTCTCTCTCTCTACTCTCTCGCTCTCGCTCTCTCTCCTCTAGTCTCTTTCTCTTTCTCTCTCTCTCTACTCTCTCTCTCTCTCTCTCTCTCTCTCTCTCTCTCTCTCTCTCTCTCTCTCTCTCACACACACACACACACACACACACACAGAGAGAGAGAGAGAGAGAGAGAGAGAGAGGGAGAGAGATGAGAAGAGAGGGATGGGGGAGAGAGGGAGGGGAAGAGAAGAGAGAGAGAGAGAGAGGGGGGGGGACTAAATAATGTGAGAGCAATTTCCTCTTTTTCATGGTTCAGTGGGCATTTTGCATTGTGCTCTGCTGTTCTCTCTTGAGTGACATAATGGAATGAATGACTGACTTTCTCCCCCACCCTACTTTCTCTCTCTCCCTCTGCCTACATTTCCTCTCTATTCCCTACCCCTGTCCCCTGTGTGTGTGTGTGTGTGTGTGTGTGTGTGTGTGTGTGTGTGCGTGTGTGTGCGTGTGTGCGTGCGTGTGTGTGTGTGTGTGTGTGTGTGTGTGTGTGTGTGTGTGTGTGTGTGTGTGTGTGTGTGTGTGTGTGTGTGTGTGTGTGTGTGTGTGTGTGTGTGTGTGTGTGTGTTTGACAGTGTAGGCACGTGTAAGTGTTGTGTTTGTCTGAGGTACAACAGAGTGCAGTACAGGGTATGTCCATCATGACTAAAACGCCACATGTGTGATGACCGCAGTCAAAACATCATGGAAGGGGATGTTTCTTCCATATAAAATTCCATGTGTGTGGTAACCAGTCAAAACATCATGGGTACGTTTCTCCTTTGATATAAAATGCCACACGTGTTGTAACCGCAGTCAAAACATTTCCTCTTTTTGACATCTTACATCACTGATGTGTCATAATTTTCCTTCAAACTTGCACCAATATTTTCATGAATATACAGTAGGTTATTTATGACTGCATGATGGTCAACATTTAGCCAGCATGTTGTATTAGGTATGCTTTATAAACAAAACTTACATTTTAATTTCAAGACTTTCAAATGAGTGTAACTTGAATTATATTGTACATCAAGTATATATGACAAGGTAAAAAGGCCAACTTGTGACTGTGACAATTAGTGATAATTAGAACCTGACATTTCCTCTTTGACTTATGTTGGCTGCACCCACTTCCTCCTCCACAGGTGCTGCCCATGGAGCCCATCACCCAACTCCCCATGCAGCCTCTTACTGCAGACGGGGTCGCCGGCGGGCCTATTCACTATTTGCTGCCTGAAAATACTCAACTACATCATAACAACATTGCCATGTCATTACCAAGAGCCTTAAAGGGACACTGTGCAGGAAATGGTCAAAAAGGTACTGCAACTATGCTACTCATTGAAACTGGGCTGCCTATTGCCAAATTTGATCTTGACGTGAAAGTTTACGAAGTAATAAACAAACATTTTCTAGAATGGTCCAAGTACAGTCATTTTAGCAGCTATAAATGGCTATTTTTGGCAATTCAAAATGGCGGACCATGGAGAAGATCCCCCTTTTCATGTATGAAAAGTGCAATTTTTCCAGTCATAATGAATACTTAGAATTTGATGCTGGTGGTGAGTATTCATGAAAAAGGTAACATTAGTGAATGGGCAGCATGAATTCTGGAAATAAGCAACTAAAAATCTCAGATTAAGCCATTACAATTTTGGTGACAGTATGGTTATAACATACAGTAGGCTCTGTGCTAAGGGGTTAAGCCAGGGTGGCAGCCAGTCTTAAGTCTCTTTTACCCTGGGCTCCACTTTGGTGCATTTTGTGGCTCCCTTTTGTATTTGTTGTTCATTATTGCTTACGTAAACTTTCATTTTCAATCGTCAATAAAACCCCTAGACTTACGAGCGACTTGACATCTCTTTTGTCAGACCAAATGTACGTTTTTTCACCAGCATGCAACAAAAACCTCCATTAAAGTCCCCTTTCCCCTAAGTACCCTTCACCTTTGTCTGGTTCTGTCTTTATCTATTCTTGTAACTCGCACCTTTATTCATTTATTTATGTTTTAAAGCTTTATTCTCCTTATGAACTTTGACTAGCATTTGTCACATGAAGGGTAATATAAAAATAAACGGAATGTCTTCAAATGAGGGTAGGTAACCTGTGTGTGTGTGTGTGTGTGTGTGTGTGTGTGTGTGTGTGTGTGTGTGTGTGTGTGTGTGTGTGTGTGCGTGCGTGCGTGCGTGCGTGCGTGCGTGCGTGCGTGCGTGCGTGCGTGCGTGCGTGCGTGCGTGTGTGTGTGTGTGTGTGTGTGTGTGTGTGTGTGTGTGTGTGTGTGAAAAGGTAAAAAATGACAACTTGCACTATGCATTCACTTTCTAATACACCATAATGAGCTTTTCCAGAAACAGCATCTGAATACATTATATACAAAAAGGAAATGAAATGAAAAGTGTCGCCAGAAACTCATAAATTCCCTGTTAATTATCTTGACTCAGCAACTTTAGCCAGTCGCATTTGTTACCAAGAGAGTCCCACATAATCCTGAGGAAGCCACTTTCCTAATAATTACTATTTATAATATGGCACACTGGAGCAACACCGTTCATTCAGTCAGGGCCGGATTAAGATGGCCTGGGGCCCCTAGGCTACAGGTTGCGGGCACCCCTGGAAGGAAGATTTTGCAACAAATTTACATAGTCATAATTACCAGCTAGGAATTAAACATAAGTTGTCTACCAACTGCTCTAAATAAGACATGTGCATTTTTCAATATTGCATCCTGTCACAATTCCGCAATTTTTTACTTTTGGCCAATCAGGGGCCCCTAGGCTGCAGCCATATCTAGCCTGTGCCTTAATCCGGGCCTGCATTCAGTGAGTCAGAAAATGTGCTCTGTAATAGACTATCAATTACAAATGACCAGTGAACATACTGGCTGGAAGGGATTTAGTATCTCTGTCTGTGTGCGTGCAGCTAGCTGTGAGTGAGTGAGTGAGTGAGAAGCAGAATAGAAGTTTAGTTTCAGCTGTCAGTTCATGGAAAGTAAAAATGTTTCAAGTCCAACTAGGTCTCTTTGCAATGCCCTCACACACACGCACATGCATGCACAAAAACACACGCACACACACACACACACACGCACAAAAACACACACACACACATGCATGCACACACACACACACGCATGCCCAAATACACACACGCACGCTCACACACACGAATGCACAAACACACACAGACGCGCGTGCACACACACACACACACACACACACACACACACACACTGCTGCATGCCTACTGTGCCGTATTTACACTGCCAGAATAATAAACAATACAGTGACAGGCTGCTCATTAGTCAGTCCCACCCATCCAACCACGCCACTATACATCCTACCCACAATGCAGTGCGGGTGAGCGGGGAACGTTGCGGATGCCAGAGCAAGACAGAAGCACAGTCAGCGATCCGTCTTTCCCAACCCATGCATCCCACCAGGGTCGACGCTGACAGCTTCGGCCTGGCCCGCGACAAAGTCATCTGAAAGGGCCCCCCCCACCCCCCTTCCCCAAAAACATACATTGTAATAATGAAGAGCTGATCCTGGGCCCCCTTTCTCCCTGGGCCTGGGACAACTGAGCAATAGGTCTGCCACCCTGTAAGCTCCCCTGATCCACATCCCAAAAGCCCCTCACACACACACACACACACACTCCACCCACCGCACCACCTGACAGGCCAGTCAATGCACTTAATCAGCTGATTAGGCACCAAGGGACGCGGCTCCCGCTGCGGCATATGAGGAGGATGGAGTTTGGAGTGTGGGGGAGAAGCGGGGCCAGAGAGATGGATTGGCCAACAAAATTGCCCGTTAGAAAAACACATTAAGCACTGCTTCGTCATGAGAGGAGCACCGTCCTGTCCCACGTCCCACACTCACACACCCTTTTACACATAACCTCCAATGCACGCACACACGCACACGCACACAAACACACAAGAGCACGCAGGCACGCACACACACACACCCTCTGACAGACACACACACACACACACACACACACACACACACATACTCACCACACACACACACACACGCACAAGCACGCGCACACACACCCTCTAACAGACACACACGAACACACACACACACACACCCTCCCACCGCCCAGCACAAACCCTTCCACCACCCCTGAAGGCTCATTCCCAAAGTCATCAAGCTCCAACGCCGTCCTCCTCTCTCCTCCTCTCCTCTCCTCTCCCCTCCTCTGTCCTCCTCTCCCCCTCCCCTCCTCTCCCCTCCTCTGTCCTCCTCTCCCCTCCTCTGTCCTCTCCCCCCTCTCCCCTCCTCTCCTCTGTCCTCCTCTCCTCTGTCCTCCTCTTCCCTCCTCTTTCCACCTCTGTGAGTCCACAGTAGTGCCGAGTCAGACCCACTGTCATCACACCAGGAACGAGGGGCTTAAAAAATGGGGGAAAAAAATATCACGGGCGTTGGAAGGACACGCACCATTAGTCAAAAGCCTCACCCTGAATGACCCACCATTTCACGTTGTCGCTCTGTGAGTGAGCGTTATCAAAGTGAACCGTGACATTTTATAATCCTTTTTTCTTTATGGGTCAATTACATTTATATGCCCAAGGTCAGCGGAGAGAGTAAGAGATGTCTTAGCGTATAAGGTCAGGTGAATTATGTCAATCGTCTTTCTTCACCCCTTATGAAGCCGCCACATGCGTTCTGTACTGCTGTCTACGCTTCAGCTCAAATGCAGTTCTTGGTCTGAGAGCAGTGAAACAGACGTCTTTTCTTTCATCATGGTTCAAGTGGTCTGTTTACACCAATAAACATTGCTGAGAAGTAGGGTGGAGAGAGATAGAGGGGGTGGAGAGAAAGAGAGAGAGAGAGAGAGAGAGAGAGAGAGAGAGAGAGAGAGAGAGAGAGAGAGAGTGAGAGAGAGTGTGTGAGAGAGAGAGAGAGAGAGAGAGAGAGAGAGAGAGAGAGAGAGAGAGAGAGAGAGACACGAAACAACATCAGGAGCTTGACTAACACAGCAGAACAAAATCTTCAAAGCAAGTGTCCTTGTCCCCGCCGGGTTCCCTACCAGTCGCCATGTCTCTAGACTCCCTGGACCCTGGTGTAAAAGATCAAACACGGCACCCTGCTGAAGAAGTAAATAGAAACAACAACAACCACCACCACCACCCCCACCCCCTCCCCCTCTCTCTCTTCCTCTCTCCTCCATCACCCCCCCACCCCCGGCCATCACTTGCAACTCCTATCCCCCTCTCAGCTCCCCCATCCCTTGCCCTGTCCTTTACTAAGGCCCTGAGTCAACCAAAATGACAGTGATTTAACACTGTTGTGAGAATGTATGGTCCAAACTAAGTGATGAAACGCGCTCAACTCAACTTATTCCTTAAGAAATAAACAAAATAAAGACAACTGGAGAGCACTTCAATAAAAAAGACGGCCAATAAAAGTACACAACTTCTTGGAGTGCTGTCCTGTTTTCTTGATTCTGAGAAAACTGTATATGGTCCCACTTGATTTAGTGTAAATTCAACTCTTTGGTTATTGAGCCAACACTTTTTATTCAAAGCGTATAATTTAACATTAAAGTTGAATGGAACCATACTGTATGTGTTCGGAATAGTGTTGAATTACGTAGCACTGCCGTGTAATATTCAGTACTTAATATTCAGTTGCACTACATTGCTACACCTCACACGGCTCTTGGCAAGGCTACTCTGGCTGCCTGCCTGAGGCACATTTTTTGGAGGATTCCAATTAAAGATGATTGGTTCAGGGAAGGCAGAGTGGACTTAGAATGCGCAGCAAGTGTCCACCCATCAGGAGGTATAAAGTTGCATAAGAGAGAAGAAAAAAAAAAAAACAGTGGTTCATGAGACCACCCTTCTCTCTCATCCTGTCATCAAACGAATGAATAAATCAGTCAATCAATCAATCAATCAATCAATCAATCAATCAATCAATCAATCAATCAATCAATCAATCAGTGAATGAACTCAAACCCATCCTTTCTACCGTTCTTTAAAAATTACATTTTACAAAATTAAAATTACAATTACAAAAATTACAAATTACAAGTTTAAGTCCACCATGAAATCAAGTCAAGTCAAGTCAAGTCAAGTCAACATGCCAAATGGATGAACTCTTTGAGTCTGGTCCTCCTTCGAATCCCCCTTTAGGCAGACCTAAGGACTGTCCTTTTAATTCTAGGAGTATTATGACATGCCCTTTTAGGCAGACCGGAACCTGGTCACGTTAGGTGCCCATAGCCACCTATTACATTGGCATATCTTTATAATACTACTCCTAGAATTTCTGGTATGCCCTTGAAGTCAAAAAGTGATGTGCGCTTCAAAGATACCCCCTTGTGGCAGCATAACTCTACTGACAGTAAGGGTTAGTGAAAGGTCTAGGGCAGTGGTCTGCAATTATTTTTCTTCAAGGGCCAAATGATGTAGAGCAAGTGAGGCTGCGGGCCAAACCAACGCCCCAACCCAATGAGAAAGAAGTTAGATGTCTGGACAGAGAACAGATTTCTCAAACATTCCTACCCCACCCTCCCCACCCTCAGCCTGTACATCAACAACTCTTACAGCAGAAATACACCTACCGCGACAAGAGCGAGGCGAGCGACGGAAGTAATTGACTTTGTATTGAGTCACGCGACTGGAGACTAGAGCGATTTGCGCGACGAGCGCGACAGTTTGAAGTTGAAATCCTTTCAACTTTCTATGACGCGGTTCGGCGACAAGCCGCAACAGGCAATGACTGTATGGAGGTCAGTTACCACCGCCAATGGGAATGCTTGAATGCTTTGCCTTTTGCCTGTATGGACATACTCGAGTCTCTTCAATCGCTCGTATCGCTTGCTGCTGCACTCTGTCGCTTGAATCGCATCGCGCCTGGTCTATTCGTACGGTTAGTATCCCTCCTCTGCCACCCCCCC
>NC_085879.1:26390083-26405083 GCF_034702125.1 Engraulis encrasicolus
ACAGCAGAGCGATCAGTGCAGCTCTCTGCCCACCACCTAGAGGAAAGGAGAGAGCAGGAGTAGATATTTAATGTGAAGTGCCTCTGTCGGAAGAAAAAGAGAGAGAGAGAACTGCTTGCATTAATTACACGAAGATTTGATCATGGCTTGAAGGAAATTTAGACACAGTGTCCCATTAGAAGTTAAATATTTAACTCTGATTGAGCACGTTGATGCACGTTTTGCTAAAAACGAAAGTTCGAGAGAAGCGTAATGAAATTTGGCATGCCTAACTTACCATCTGCATTCTGTTCTCCACTCAACTGTCATTCGCCTGAATTCATTGCGAAATCGCGCCTATTTAACCAGATGCATCTCATTCTCCACTCTGCCGTCATTCGGTGGAATATCAGCGCACAGAAAGTTTGAAACGCCTCTTAATTAACTAACCAGCATTTATTCTCCACTCACCTGTCTCCAGCCCAAAATTTTCTTTCACGCTCCCACCCACGACCTCCCCTTTCGCCTCCCTTCTGCAGCTGTTCTATCATTTCGTCAGGTGTCTTACAATACGTGGATTTAATCTATCTCAGCTTCAGAGAGTGAAGTAATGAAACAACTTTTTGTTTGATTTTACCCACTGTGTAAAGAAGTGTTGTTGCTCTGATTCTACTAACACATAAAAGTTTAACTGACCGAGATTTGGCCTACATAAGTATTCCACCTACTTTGTACACACTGTGCTATATTAAGTACAGTATGGTGTATTTTCAGTTCAACACCATGCTGAACCTACTGTAACAGCTCCAGGAAAGCTAACTACAGTATGTATGTGTATACATTATGTACTGTATATACAGTACAGTATATACAGCTCCAGGCCACTTTATTAGAATAGCATGAAAAAGTTGATTTATTTCCATAATTCCATCAATAATGTCAAACTGGCATGGATTGTAGATGCATGGCCCAGTTTTTTAACTATTCCAATCATTAAATTGTTTATTTTTACATATTTTGGTCTTCCAGCTCAAAAAACCCATGAATTGGGGAATTCACATTATTAGAATATTGTAATAAAATCACAATTTTCTTCATCAAAATTCATTTCACATCAGTGCACATCAAATCAGTTGAAATTTGGTACTTTCTACATAACATGCAATGTTCAATACTTGGTTAGGACTCTCTCTGTCTTAATAACAGCCATGATGCGTTTAACATTGAAGTCAATGGCAGAAACAGTGCATGGGAGTAATGGAAGGCCAGATATCCTTGATGCTTTGCTGTGAGCTGTCCTTGTATAGCTGACCTGGTGTCCCACACTTCACTCTTCAATATACCCTGTAGATTTCCATGCCACGTTTTGTCGCTAACTCACCAGTTAAAAAAATAATAAAAATAAAAAAAAATAAAAAGAAAATGAAAAAAATAAGACAAATGCTAATTTCACTACTGGCTGTATAATACTTGTGCAGCCCAGTACGTGACAAACAAACAATTGAACTTGAATTTGCAAGGGACAAAAGATGGAAATTAGCCTCTTGGCTACAATCTTGTATATTTAGCATTTTTGTTTAAATATGCTGTCCCTTTCCTGAATAAATAAACTTGTAAACTTGTAAACATTCAGATATTAACCTAATTTTGCAGTTCTTCTCTCCACTTTGCCAATGATAAAGGCAGGACGCACCGCAACAAGTACATGAAATGAAATGAATAATAAAAAAAAGAAAAAGAAATATTGCATTTCACCACTGGCTAATTGTGCAGCTCAGTACTGGATGTGACAAACTTGAACTTGAACTTGAAAAACAAATCAAAACACACATTTTTTCTCCCAGTTTTTCCCCTACTAACTGCCCTGGGGTGCATTTCTCGAAATCATAGTTGCGAACTATGTTAGCTACTTTGATGTTTGGAATGCTACCCATACTAATGCTACCTATACTAGCCAAGATGCTAACGGCTAACAACTACGCTTTCCAGAAATGCACCCCTGACTTCCTTACTGACTCCCTCTCGTCCCCTTTCACTGATGAAGAGGCAATTTACAGCAGTGCTCATAATGCAGACTGGGGTGTTAAATGTTCCGCAGATGGTTTATGGCGAAAGGAAGGGCCGCAGAGTGAGGCAGAGACCTCCTCAACCTCCTCCTCCTCTTGGTAGAAAGGAAGTGTATGTGTGTGTGTGTGTGTGTGTGTGTGTGTGTGTGTGTGTGTGTGTGTGTGTGTGTGTGTGTGTGTGTGTGTGTGTGTGTGTGTGTGTGTGTGTGTGTGTGTATTATGTGTGTGTGTGTGTGTGTGAGAGAGAGAGAGAGAGAGAGAGAGTAAGAGCAAGATAGATAGAGAGAGAGAGAGAGAGAGAGAGAGAGAGAGAGAGAGAGAGAGAGAGAGAGAGAGAGAGAGAGAGAGCGTATGTGTCAGTGTATGTGTGCGTGTGTCCGTGTTAGTGTATGTGTGCGTGTGTGTGTGTGTGTGTGTGTGTGTGTGTGTGTGTGTGTGTGTGTGTGTGTGTGTGTGTGTGTGTGTGTGTGTGTGTGTGTGTGTGCGTGTGTGTGTATGTGTGTCTGCCTTTGTTGTTACGTCTTGGCTGAGTTGGAGTTGTTGCTAGGCGTGCTCTCTTCTTTTGTGTGTGTAGTGTGGACCTGAATGGAGGCAGGCAACAGAGACACACAGACACACAGACAGACACACACACACACACACACACACACACACACACACACACACACACACACACACACACACACACACACACACACACACACACACACACACAGTACTCAGTGTCTCCTGGACCGTGGACAGAGAGAGACAAAGAGGAAAGGAGAGCAAAGAGGTACGCTCACTGCATACACACACACACACACACGCACGCACGCACGCACGCATACGCACACACACACACACACACACACACACACACACACACACACACACACACACACACACACACACACCTCTCTTCTCTCTCTCTCTCACACACACACACACACAAAGACACACAGACACACAGACACAGACACACACACACACACACACACACACACATACACACACACACACACACACACACACACACACACACACACACAGACACACACACACACACACACACACACACACACACACACACACACACATACACACACACACACACACACACACACACAGTACTCAGTGTCTCCTCATAGGAGGACATAGAGAGAGAGAGAGGAAAGGAGAGCAGAGAGGTACGCTCACTGCATACACACACACACACGCACGCACGCACGCACGCACGCACGCACGCACGCACGCACGCACGCATACGCACACACACACACACACACACACACACACACACACACACACACACACACACACACACACACACACACACACACACACACCTCTCTCTCTCTCTCTCCCACACACAGACACACACACAGACACACAGACACACACACACACACACACACACACACACACACACACACACACACACACACACACACACACACACACACACACACACACACACACACACACACACACACACACACACACACACACACACACTATAATAACTGAGTGCTCCCACACAGACTGTCTTTCTTCCTCACCACCTTTCACTTTTTTTCATTCTCTCTCGTGCTCTCTTGCACACACTGCCAGTTGCTCTCTCTTGCACACACTGCCAACTCTGTCTTCATCCCACAGACAGACACACACACACACACACACACACACACACACACACACACACACACACACACACACACACACACACACACACACACACACACACACACACACACACCGTTTTTTGTTCTTCTTTTTATTAGGATCAAAGTGACCTAGACCGACTACAGGTTCCAAAAAGATATTGGGAAGAGTCGTGGACAGGAGGCTGGCAGGTCTATAAAACTCTCAAACTTTTAACAGGCCCCCTTTTGATATACTGTGGCAGCAGCCCATAAACAAATCATCCACAAGAAACATCTACATTCACAGAAACACTGTTTATCCCACAAGGCCCATCTCTATTCTGTCACCATACCAAGGCAAGCTGACAAGGAGGGGACAAAGGGGTCAGTTGTCCCGGGCCCAGGGAAAGAGGGGGGGCATATCTGGGCTTTAATTACCTGGTAGGCTATGTATTGGAATGGGTGGCCCATTCAGATGACTTTGCCCGGGGCCAGGTAAAAAGGCTGTCAGTGGCCCTGCCTGTGGGCATATTTATTGGACACATGTCATGTATACCGACCGTAGAGGTGTTGTGTAAGGTGAGACGTGCTGTGAAATTAGTATTGGCGAAAGGAAGGAGGGGGGTGCATACAATGTTGAAAGTGGTGAAAGGTGAAAGCACACACACACACACACACACACATACACACACGCATGCACGCACACAGGCACGCACGCTTGCAGGCACGAACACACACACACACACACACACAGACACAGACACACACACACACACACACACACACACACACACACACACACACACACACACACACACACACACACACACACACACACACACACACACATTCACACACACACACACACACACACACACACACACACACACACACACACACACACACACACACACACACACACACACACACATGGCCGTAGTTACATTTGAGGTTACCGAGGTCCGGACCTCGCTCATTTCGTCCGAGATTTTATTTATTTTTAACGCCAAATGCCCAAATGAATCAAACACACAAAACTCAAAACCTCTGTGAAACGTGCTTTGCAAATAGTGATTAGTGGTCTATGAGTTCTATTTTGCCTTTGTGTTCTGTTTGTGCAAGTGATTCATTAATAGAGAGATAGCAGCCTACACAGTAACGCACCATCAGGAACGTGGCCATTAAGCCTGCCCACGCTGCGCTTGAGCGCTTGAGACGTCTCCTATAAAGCCAAGCGTTTTAAAACAGTGGCCCAATAGGTGGATGTCTTTCACAACTTTGTGAAACCGTTTTAACTGAGTCATTATTTGAAAGAACCAGCCATTGGGTTCTACTTGTAAATCGGAAGGTCTGTAATAAGCGACAGAAAAGGACATAAAAGGAAGTCACCAGAGCGTCTTCAGATGTGGATTTTTACCTGCTTATGATTAACGTTTCGAGTTGTCACGACTTCTTCAGAGTCAATCACAGTAAAATGTCCTCATCTGAAGATGTTCTGGTGTCCTCTGTTTGCACTACTAGGCTTATATTTTTTTCCCATGCAATGAACAAGCGCGCCTTGCGCGCGAGTGGTGCGAGTCGTGGAAGAGAACGCAATTCAGACATCAAACAAGCTTGCTTGAGACACAGGTCGCCAACATGGATGCACAGTTTTAAAACAGTAGCATAGGCATATGCATAAGGAGTTAGGCTATCGTCTTTGACAACGTTGGCATTTGATAACTAAGTCACTATCTGTCATAAGCCGTCATTTGGTTTTAGATAGGCTAGTGGAAAAAAAGACCGACTGACGCCATCAGCTGCATAAAATAACCAATAAACATTCAAACTTAAGCTCAGCTAAAAGCAGGCTGTCAGATCAAAATAATTTGATTGTAAATTGGAGGGGTTATTAGGCCTATTGCCTGTGTTGATAGACTTTTGTCTTTCGCTTTTGCGTGTACAGAAATACTACTAAAAATAATAATAATAACAAGCGTGCAGGCGATGCGAGGAAAAGAATGTTCAGCTGACAAGACGTTAGTTTTACATAGGCATATAACAGGCAGCAGGCTCCACAACAACCACGCCACAGTCCTAACTTGTTGCCTATGTCAACTTCAAGAAATCATTTGGTAAGTGAAAATAGGCTACTGTTTTTTTTGTTTTTGCTGTACTACCGTTAAAATAGTATCCAAATGAAGAAACATATTCGTGTAGCTCGTGGGACTGTCTACCGACTTCAACGGATATTTTGACTCATTTGGCCACTTTGTCATTAGCCTATGCCCATAGCCTACTTTAAGATGGTAGATTAATAATCATATTGACTTTATTGTGTAGCCCTCCCAATGACCAGGCTCATTGTTTTACTCTAAGTAAAATAGTCACTGAGGTTAGGCACATCAATTCAAAATAATACCAAGGACCTTTCAACGTGTAAATTGCACACTATAGGCCTATGCATTAACTATCATTTGAATATATACTCAGACAGTGTTTTATATGATGATAAACAAGAGTTACATTTATTAACAAATAAATGTGAATCACAGTGATAACCCAGTAGATGATCACTCAAAGTTTTCACCTCAAACTCTTAAAAGTCCACTTAGTCAAGAAAAAAAACAAAGTCCCAGCGACCCAGGAAATATACTGGCCAGTAACGTTGGTGCACATTCAATACGTTGGCGCGCATTAGTTGGAGCTCAACAATGTAGACAACTTGCCCAGTCAAAGCGACCGTACTGTAGTAGCCATGGAAAGACCTCACTCACGAGTACCCAGGTATGCAACGCTGCAGGCATCCGATGTCCACTTGTCTGTCTTCCCCTCGGCAGCGATCCTCCACCTTCAAGCCACGAACGTGATGATCACTTGCAAGTCACGCCTCCGTCCGACAGTGTCCAAGGCAAAGCTAGCTTACTCACTGGTGCCGGTGAAACTAGCTGACAGATTTAAACAACGAACTTCTGCCACAACCGTTCCGTTTCAGAACGGTATAGTATTTGCAAAAACAGTCTCTTTGAAGAAGAGGAAACAATTATTTCACAGAATCACAAATCAACTGCTCTGTAGCAGTAATAAAGTCTATTTTTACTCCAGCCCGTTTTTGGCATTGTCTCTCATCAGGGCTCCCTTCCTCATCTCCCCACTTCCTCCTCTCCTTTCCCCCAAATCCCCAAAAACCATGAATGGTGTCAACGCCCCCTGTCTGTATGACATTTCTCTTTCATGAAAATTGACACCTATCCCAACAATGATATTGTAAACACAATGTCCATACACAAATTATAATTACAGTGTGAATATTACAATTTACATAGGCACTACACTCTCCCTCTACTAAAGAAGGTTATGTCCCCATAACACAGCAAAATAAAAGGAACAGCATGAGAAAGATGCAAAAGGACACAAGGGAAAATCACACCATTAATTCCATCATGAAGCACAGATCTATCTACACTGAGGCTTTCCCACCCACATGTATAGTGTTGAACAAAATCTGACTGGCAAATCTGACCTGATTTGGGGCTCACCTAACTCATCATATGTTAGGCGTTTTGGGGCTGTTCTAGATCGTTCAGACCTTCGACAACTCTGAAGGCTTTCCTCAGTTGAGGGCATTACATTTGAGGGACTTTCATGAGGAGAAGGTTCCCCAAGTTCTGGGTGTTCCTGGGCACGGGTAGTGTCTCCAAATAGGCTCTCTAAGCCATAGTCCTCAGCCGGCTCTGAACAGCCTTCCACCTGCTCTGGGGTCAGTAGATGTGGTGCCTCAGTGTCTTCAGCACTCTCAGTTTCATGAGGCTCAGTTTCATTTTGGTTCTGATGAAATTTGAGGGTGTCGGTTTGAGTGTGTTCAGTTTCCTCCCCAGGACTCTTAGGCGAAGGCACACCAACCCATGGTTCCCACTCTTCATCCTCACTGTCAGGGCTTTCATAATCTTTACCATGCTCCACTTCTCTGGGCCTATCCCTGGCCAAAGTAGGACCCATCTGTTGTCCGTCTGTCTGTTTTCTTGGCCTCAGAGTTCTTTTGGGCTTTTCCTCTACAACCTCTGTGGCAGGTAACAATCGAAGTCTATGACCCACTGGGAGGATATGATTACGATGCAGAGTCTTGAGCGGTCCATTTCCCTCCTCAGGCCTTAACCGGAACACAGGCAAGTTTGGCATCTGGCTTTCAACAATGTATGGTACAGGACTCCATCTATCAGCCAATTTGTGTTTTCCGTGCAGGCCAAGGTTCCTAATTAACACTCTGTCACCTGGTCCAAGATGCGAGTAATGCACCTTCTGATCATACCTTCTTTTGTTCCCATCATTCTTTTTTCCTGCAGCTATCTCAGCCAAGTCATAGGCTACTTTCAACTCTTTTCTCATATTGTTCACATATCTCTGATATGATTTTGTTGAAGAGCCATCAGAGGAAGTACCAAAACTCAAGTCAATTGGCAGCCTAGCTTCGCGCCCAAACATTAAGTAATAGGGTGAGTAGCCAGTTGCTTCATTTTGGCTGCAATTGTAAACATGCACTAGATGTCCAATGTGCCGGCTCCATTGATTTTTCTCCTTAGGGTTCAGAGTTCCTAACATGTCCAGCAATGTTCGATTGAAACGTTCTGGTTGAGGGTCACCCTGGGGGTGGTAAGGAGTTGTTCTGGATTTTTCCACCCCCAACATGTCTAGCAACTCATGAATCAGCTGACTCTCGAAATCTCTGCCCTGGTCAGAGTGCATGCGTCTTGGTAGCCCATAGTGCACAAAATACTTTTCCCACAGCACTTTGGCGACAGTGGCGGCCTTTTGGTCTTTGGTTGGGAAAGCTTGAGCATATCTTGTGTAATGATCTGTAATGACTAAAACATTGCAAGTATTGCTCGAGTCAGGCTCAATGGATAAGAAATCCATGCAGACCAAGTCTAATGGGCCACTGCTACTCAAGTGAGACAATGGAGCAACTCTTTTGGGGAGTGTTTTTCTCTGAACACATCGGGCACATGTACGACAATGTTCCTCCACGTCTGCTTTCATACAAGGCCAATAAAATCGGTCCCTTACAAATGCATAAGCCTTCTCAAAGCCGAGATGTCCTGAGTCATCATGTAAAGACCCAAGTGCAATCTGCTGAAATTTCTGTGGCAGTAGCAACTGTTTGCGACTTGGCTTGTTGGGGGGCTGGGTATATCTAAACATAACTCCATTCTCCACCTTCAACCGTTTCCACTCTTTCATCAGCAAAGGAATGTGCTTGTGGGTTCTCTTGACTCTTCTAGGATCTTGACTTTGAACGGCTTCCCATAATCCACCCAAGCATGGGTCTGTTTTCTGAGCAGCGGACAGGTCAGTCGAGCTCAAAGTGGGAAGCGGAGCAGTGTTCAATGTGGCTAGGCTACAGTATGCCCGTGGAACTGCCTTCACAGTGACACCCAAACAACCAATGACTCGATGATTTGACGAACAGGTCGGCTGGTTCACTTCTGATTGTTGACACATAGCCCTAACACCTGAGGGGGTGATGCGTACCCAATCGTCTTGCATTGGATTTGGGTGGCGACGCCGAGAAAGCGGATCCGCATCGGTATTCTGTGTTCCAGGGCGGTACTTTAGACTAAAGTCATAAAGTGATAGGGCCGCTAGCCAGCGGTGTCCTGTGGCATCAAGTTTGGCGGTTGTCAAAATATATGTTAACGGATTGTTGTCCGTTTGAACCTCAAATTTGACACCATAAAGGTAGTCATGGAGTTTATCAACCACTGCCCATTTTAATGCTAGATATTCCAGCTTATGCACAGGATAGTTTTTTTCTGAAGGTGTGAGGCTTCTACTCACAAAAGCGACTGGACGCAGCCCCTGGCCCTGATCTTGGTAGAGAACCCCACCTAGGCCTTCACAGCTAGCATCGATATGCAAGGTGTAGGGGAGTTGTGGGTCTGCAAAAGCTAAAACTGGAGCTTTGGTTAGTCTTGCTTTCAGGTCATTGAAGGCGATCTCACAGTCTTCATTCCACCTGTCACCAAATGGCTCTGAAGCACTATAGTACACCTTTTCATCAGTTTTCATTTTAGTCTTCTGTGTCCCTGTCTTATTTACACAACCCTGAAGCAGTTGGTTTAATGGGAAAGCTACCTGGGAGAAATCTTTTACAAATCTCCGGTAATATCCACAAAATCCCAAAAAGGAACGCAACTCAGTCACATTACAGGGTCGGGGCCAAGAGCTTACTGCATCTACTTTAGATGGATCAGTAGAAACACCATCAGGTGTAACAATGTGTCCAACGTAGCTGACTGAAGTCTGGCAGAACTTGCACTTATCCAAGGACAATTTCAACCCCTGATCCTTCAAACGGTCAAGGACTTTGAGGAGCCTCTCCTCATGTTCTTCCAGAGTCTTTCCGAATATGATGAGGTCATCAAGATACACTAGGACCTCCAACAAATTCATATCCCCCACTGTCTTTTCCATAATGCGCTGAAAGGTCGCAGGAGCGCCCGTTATTCCCTGTGGCATCCTCTCAAATTCAAAGAACCCAACAGGGCATATGAATGCCGTCTTTTCCTTGTCGTCGTCAGAAAGAGGGATTTGATAGTACCCACTCCTTAAGTCCAATACACTAAACCATTTGCTCCCACTAAGGCAGGCCAGAGCATCCTCGATTCGTGGTACTGTGTACTGGTCGGGAATTGTTCGCCGGTTTAGAGTCCTATAGTCCACACACATTCTTATCTGCCCATTTTTCTTTCTCACAACTACTATGGGGGAGGCATAGGGACTCCGTGAGTCAGAAATGATACCGGCATTCTTCAATTTAGCTAGGTGCTGTCTCACATCTTCGATATCAGCTGGCGCAAGCCGACGGGATCTTTCCCTGAAGGGTTTATCATCAGTCACTCTGATTTGGTGTTTTGTACCCTTGGCACAGCCCACATCAAATTCATGTTGTGAGAAAACATCACTTCGCGCCAACATCTTCTTCACCAATCTATTTTTCCACTCTGTAGGGACTGGGGAGTCTCCAAAATCAAATGACTCTGGTGTAAGCCGACTCTCAAGAGTCGCTCGTATCGGGAAAATCTGAAGGTGATATCATTTCCACTGGGAAAATGTGGGCGATGGGTGTACCTCTCCTTAAGGTGACTGCATGGGCAGAGACATTCTGGATTGTTACAGTGAGTCGTTGGGACTGTAAATCATCAACAGGGTGCATTTCAGGTCTGACGAGTAGCTCTTCGGGGAAATGTGTCTCTTCCGGATAATCCACAAGGATCAGACTGCTAGAGGTTTGCTGTGGATACCTAGGGACTCCTGCTAGTCGTGTAGACTTCCCAGGAGGTAAGGTCACTGCCTTATTGCCCGTAAACCAGACAATACCCCGCTCTGTGTCGGCTGGCTGGCTTGCTGTCAGCATAGCATTCTCATAAGCAGCTTTCATCATTGGATGGACAGGTAAGGTTGTAAGAAAGTTTCCCCCTACTTTGTTTTTGCATGCCTCAACAAGTTTCTTCACCACAGAGGTGTTTGTTCCGACTAATATTGACACTTCACCCTTCATGATGGGGTCAGGGCACACCAACACAAGTGCATTTATGGTCTCAGTCACCCCTGTAACAGATCCTGGAAACTCAAGCTGCACAGACAAACAGCCATCATATGGGTAACTGTTGCTACTTAACCCCCAAATCTCCAAATTCTCAATAGGAGTTAATGGCAAGTGCGTAAGGTATTTTTCATAGAAAGATCTGTACAGAAGAGTAACTTGTGACCCACTGTCCAGCAAAGCTTTAGCGTAGATACCCTCTATTTGGACAGGAAGTATAGAGGTAGGCCCTACTAACCCAGATGGAACTGAAGCTTTGCTTGGTCCCAGTGTTCTGCACTTTGTGGAACGTGTTTGATGCGGAGCTACAGGCCGTTCCCCCCCTGTGCCCCGGGTTGGTTTCCCTTTGGCCGTGTCTGTCTAATTAGACGCTGATTAACTTTGCGCAGATTTTCTTCATTGCGGCATTCGCGTTTGAAGTGGCCCTCTTCGCCACATTTGTAACAGAAAAGGTTGGCTGAAGCAGCTACTCTAGTTGGTACAGCTCTGTTAGCTGTAGAGGTGGCTGCAGCTAAGCTGCGTGTTTTTGTAGGCTCTGATTGTGCTGGGCAGACTGTCGCTGACGACAGCCGTTTCACCTCGTTTTTTAGGCATGTGATCTCTTTTTTTAGCTGCTCAATGTCTGGGTCACACGGTGGCACATTGACAGGGGGCACAGAAGACAAAGATACAGTTGCTTTAGCTGTACTGCGGTTGTAGACCATATTCTCTTCTTCTCGTACCTCTTTAAGAAGCTCCGCAAAGGATATTGGGTCTCGAAGCTTGTGGGTCATGCGTAGGCGGAGTGCTATCATGTCATTGGGAAGTGCACCTCGAATGATCTGCTGTATGCGAAGTCGATTCATGTCGGAGCGCTCAATTCCCTTTTTGCGAAGCACCACATGCAGCAATTTGTCTAGTTTCAGTATGTATGCAGAGAGTTTTTCCCCGTCCTGCTGAAATGTACTTTGAAACCTGACCAACAAATCTGATGCACTTTCTGTGTTGCCAAATGCAGTTTCAAGAGCATTGAGGTAATCAGAGCATGTAGCTGAGGGTTTGTCAATCTTGGCAAATCTCACAATATCAGAGGCAGGTCCCCGTAGGCATTCCACCAGCTTCTGTTTCTTCAAAGAATCAGTGCATTGCCATTCTTCCAGGATATGAGAGGTTTGTTCAGCCCATGTGTCATACTCATCTTCACCACTAGGTGTAGGAATTACCCCTGAAAAAGTGCGTAGCTTCCTTACACCTTGGGCTTCAGCAGCTGGGGCAATGTGGCATTTTTGCACTAATGCATTAATAGCTCCAACTAAGTCAGCACTAAGGGTGGGTGATGGTGAGGCTACAGTTTGGACATCAGCCAAAGATTTCCCCTCTTGCTGAAGGAAAGTTAGCAGCTTGGCATTAAAGTCATCACTTTGATTGGTTGCAGAGTGGGGTGTTTCACTGACTACTTGTACAGGCCATGGACCTATTTCATCCAGAATTCCTACCTGAGGTGGAATAGCAATTTTAGACAGCTGAACAGAGCATTCCACTAACACAAACTCTTTGTTTCCAGTGTCATCATGACGTCGGTCACGTAGTTCCCAATGCCCTTCACTGTGTCTAAAGCCCTGTAAATATCAGCCTCAGATGTGTCAAGGGGTATCTCACTTAGGACAATGGAATGCTGCACTGAGATAACTTTATCATCACACCATGCGATAATTTTGTCTGCATCCATATTGGTATATGAATCTTATATTCAACACCACAACAAAATAATGAAAAAAAAATCAGTTCTGGTTGTAGAAAGTAACAAAATAATTCACGCTGAGCAGTAAAACAAATAGAATTTCAAGGTTCACAATTAAGTATCCCGGACTAAGCCCCCACAAATGTAGCCCTCCTAATGACCAGGCTCATTGTTTTACTCTAAGTAAAATAGTCACTGAGGTTAGGCACATCAACTCAAAATAATACCAAGGACCTTTCAACGTGTAAATTGCACACTATAGGCCTATGCATTAACTATCATTTGAATATATACTCAGACAGTGTTTTATATGATGATAAACAAGAGTTACATTTATTAACAAATAAATGTGAATCACAGTGATAACCCAGTAGATGATCACTCAAAGTTTTCACCTCAAACTCTTAAAATTCCACTTAGTCAAGAAAAAAACAAAGTCCCAGCGACCCAGGAAATATACTGGCCAGTAACGTTGGTGCACATTCAATACGTTGGCGCGCATTAGTTGGAGCTCAACAATGTAGACAACTTGCCCAGTCAAAGCGACCGTACTGTAGTAGCCATGGAAAAGACCTCACTCACGAGTACCCAGGTATGCAACGCTGCAGGCATCCGATGTCCACTTGTCTGTCTTCCCCTCGGCAGCGATCCTCCACCTTCAAGCCTCGAACGTGATGATCACTTGCAAGTCACGCCTCCGTCCGACAGTGTCCACGGCAAAGCTAGCTTACTCACTGGTGCCGGTGAAACTAGCTGACAGATTTAAACAACGAACTTCTGCCACAACCGTTCCGTTTCAGAACGGTATAGTATTTGCAAAAACAGTCTCTTTGAAGAAGAGGAAACAATTATTTCACAGAATCACAAATCAACTGCTCTGTAGCAGTAATAAAGTCTATTTTTACTCCAGCCCGTTTTTGGCATTGTCTCTCATCAGGGCTCCCTTCCTCATCTCCCCACTTCCTCCTCTCCTTTCCCCCAAATCCCCAAAAACCATGAATGGTGTCAACGCCCCCTGTCTGTATGACATGAACTGAAACAGAACATTAATTTCTCTTTCATGAAAAGTGACACCTATCCCAACAATGATATTGTAAACACAATGTCAATACACAAATTATAGTTACAGTGTGAATATTAAAATGTACATAGGCACTACAATTGTATTAGGTCAGTGTTTCTCAACTTTTTTTTATGCGAGGCACCCCTTGAATTCATTAAAAAAATGAAGGCACCCCAAACTAACAAGCCGTAACAGGGCATCGCATCCGATAGTAGCCTAGACTAACACATTTGGAGACATCACACAACCTAGGCTAGCCTACGTTTGAAGTTGCAGCTTTCTGCGACCTAATATTGTGCGTAAATGGCAGATGAAAGATTCCAGACTAAGTAGGCTATTCATTTTTAAATTCAGACAAATATGTATTATAGCCTGACATCATTTATTTATCAGCCACGTTTCCGTGGCACCCCAGGGTGCAGCACCCTGGTTGAGAAACACTGGATTAGGCTATGGGTTTAAATTGGAGGGACCTTTAGATATGAATGTGTTTAAAGTTTCATGTTAATTTTGATATACCCATTCCACAGAAAACGAGTCACAGAGAGCAGGGCAAACATGTCCAAGAGATTAAAACAAAACACCATGGATGCATATAAATATATGTATTATACATAAACATGTAGGCCTATAAAAATGTACTTTTTTAACAAATATATTTTTAAAAATTAAAAAATTTCGGGCATTTTGGCTTAATGGCCACGTTCCTGATGGTGCGTTACTGTGTAGGCTGCTATCTCTCTATTAATGAATCACTTGCACAAACAGAACACAAAGGCAAAATAGAACTCATGTTCTCAATGGACCTCGGTCAACCCAACTTGCTGGCTACGGCCATGCACACACACACACACTTATGCTTGGAGACACATGCTGCCATCACCCTTCACCCTGTGTCTTCTGTCTTGGCAAGCACTCTTCTTCAAACTACTTTTCTTTATTCTGTACTTTGCAAAAGCATTTTT
>NC_085879.1:26412583-26417583 GCF_034702125.1 Engraulis encrasicolus
GCCCTACGTCACAAAGCTTCAACGTGAGTGGTCGAAGTGTCATGTCATTCATATGAGGTTGCTCCAACCGCGTGCAAGCATCTTTTGACTAAACCCCGCCTGCGGAGAGGCATGAAAGGGCAGTGTGCCAGTAGCCTGTTACTTACAGGCTACTGGTTCACCAGGAAACATCACGACCCCATTGCGCATACATTATAAAAAAACAAGTGAAGTCAATATCCTCGTTTAACCCAGGATGTCCCATGGCCTCTAGGTGGTGGATCCAAAAAGTTTCTCTCTGATTTAGTTTTTTCAATCTGTCTCCACCCCTCACTAACAGTTTCTCATGTTCCACGCCTTGTGAGAAGTGTGTCATTTTTGTTATGGCATTTGCTGAAATGTCTGGCCATCGGGTAATCACTGTTCCCAATTCTAATGCCGTATTTATGCTCAGCCAAGCGGTCCCTCAAACGCCGTTTCGTGCGCCCAATGTAAAAAAAAGCCTTTCACACATAGGCAGGTTAGTCTATAAATAACAAAGGTTGTGTTGCAATTAATGAAGTCCCTTTGTTTATAGGTCTTGTTGGTTTTGGTGTCAACAAATTCCTTTGCTTGGGTGACATTAGCGCAGTGTGGGCAGTGCACTTATATGTACCTGTGGGTCTCGTTAACCAGGTCTCGCTCCTCTGCGCTTTGAGATGTGACTGCATGAGTTTATCCCCAAGGGATGGTGCACGCTTAAATGACAGCACTGGGGGTTCAGGGAACTCACCTCGTAGTTGGGCATCGCTTTGAATGATTGACCAATTTTTAGTGATAATGCGTCTGATGCGTGGCGATAGAGTGCTGTAGGTCATGACAAAGTAAGGACGTGATTGTTCATGGCGACGCTGCCTATTTTTGATAAGTAATGTACCGCGTGGGATGGAGCGCGCCTTGGTATATGCTTGCTCAACGACGTCAGAGGGGTACGCCCTTTCCTTGAATCTCCATGTCATCGAATCAGCCTGGGACACAAAATCACTGTCATTTTCACAGATGTGCCTCAAGTGCTGAAATTGACCGTACGGGATGTTATTTATTAGATGTGGGGGGGTGGAAAGAGTCAGCTCTGAGGATGGTGTTACGAGAAGTAGTTTTTCTAAATAAAGTTGTGTGTAGTTTTCCCTCTGAGTTCTTGTAGATGGTTATATCCAAGAAGTTAATGCTGGTAAGGGAATACTCTAGAGTCAAGCGTATATTGGGATTGATCGAATTTACATACCTATGAAAAACGAGTAGTTGAGCTTCAGAGCCATTAAAGATCATACACGCCCGTACCACGTGATACACTCATAAAAAAGGATTACAATATATACTGACTCTCCCAGAGACCCAAATACAAGCATGCATAGTTTGGTGAAAAACAGGATCCCATAGGAACCCCTATCTTCTGTAGGTACAGTTCGTCCATGAATAAAAATACATTATGGTGAATCACCCAGTCCGTTAACTGTAGCAAAAGTTCAGATGGCACAGTATCCCCAGTGCCAGAGAGGTAATGGGATAATGCGCTGAGGCCCTCCTGGTGGTCAATGTTCGTATATAGACTTTCCACGTCCATCGTGACTAGAAACTGAGACTGGACATTGGGGATAGTGGCAACCTTGTTCGAAAGCCCAAAATCTCAACTGTCTGTATGTTTTTACAGTTTCATCCTAGCGTATTCCATCCCGAAGTTATTCAAGTCTAAGCGAGCAGTGATTTAGGTAAGGTAGAAATAGCGTTTTTCACTATTCGAACGGAGATAAAGCCTTTTTTGTCACGGGTGCGCTCTTTGACTCTCTTTGACTCTCCGAGTTTAAATTGCAGGTCTAAATGCATTCTCATGCCTGAAGAACAACTCCAGTAGCTTCCAAGTAAACTATTTCAATGCAAAAATCACCTGGTCAGGCTATTGTTCAGAGCCACATCATCTGAAATGCTAGCTAGCTAATGTCACTTGACTGGCAGTTTTTGTTCTGTAGATAAAAGTAGACGTGCCAAAGTACTCACCCAAAATTAGATTTCTTCCTCCTGTGTTGCATGCTGTTTTTCATTACAACCTTCCATTTTACACCTATCTTGACGACAGCAAAACTCCTTACCCTTCCATCATATGTTTAGGAACAGGCTAGCTAGCAAGGCACTGACAGGACATGTTTTGATTCTCTAGGAGGAAGTAACTTTAGACGTAATGTGACATGATCAGGAAGTGGTTTGGTTCGCTATAATAAAACTCAAATACTGTGTGTAATAAAATGCACAGATGATGAAATATCCAGATCCTGACTTTGTAGGAGTTTTGACTTTGTAGGTGTTTTCATGATCTATGTCAGTTCTGTTCATCACATTATTACGAAAATCACACAGAATGTGCATTAGAATGTGTAGATTCAGAATCCATTATAAAACATAAAAGCGTAATTTTACGTTCTGAGAGCCAACGTATAGGAGGCAAAAACGTACTTTTACGTGACTTGAAAGTCAATGTGTTAAAAAGGAAGTGTTAATTCAACACTCAGAGAGTTAATTTATCATCTTCCAGAGCAGGGGTGTCAGACTTAAATTGACTGAGAGTCAAAATGGAAATAAAGAAACAAAGTCACGGGCCGAACTTAATATTTATTTTTAATAGATGGACTAAAATTGTGCAGGCACGCACTTAATACTCATAAATCTCACACACACTGGCACATATCATGGTGCATATGAGTGTGAGCTATGTCATTGGCCTGGGCCCACTCATACTTCTGTGACACACCAAATTTCATGTTCAAGTCTTGGTACACTATACATTAATGACGTTTGAGGGCCAACTGTAATCTGTAACTGTAATCTTGCGTGCCGAATAAAATTACTGGAGTTTGCCACCCCTGTTCTAGAGTGTATTTGGTCCCAGAGAACTCCATCAGAATGTCGTCGCAAAATTAAAGTTCCATCTGTCGCATGATGCCGTTATGGAACACCCTTCATTACAATGCTGTTCATGGCTGTATGACTCGGTTTTAAAGGAGAAGTCCAGTTTTTTGAACATTAAGGCCATTTTCTTAGTGGTCTGCAATGTTTTAGAGTCCCCCTCACCGTTTATTTCATGATTGCTGCAGTCTCTGTTATATGGCTGATTTGGATTTGATCTCAACCAGCTTTAGAATGGCCGTCTATGGGCACCTGCAACTCTGTTCTTAAAATCACCTTTAACATTTGTTTTCAAGAATATGCAACTCAGCAAGTGTTCACCAGTATTCACTGGTGTTCCTTAACAATTTTTGTAGCGAAATATGGCATCTGTTGTGTTTTATGTGTGTTTTATGTAGCAATTTGTAAATTAAGTTTCACTTTCACTTTCACTTTCTTTCACAAAATGGCAAATAAAAAATGACAGAAGCCATATTTCGCCTTGAAACTTGTTAGGGACTGCTAGTGAACACCCCTAACCACTTTGTGAGCTGTAGACTTTCGAAAACAAATGTTTAAGGTGATTTTAAGAACAGAGTTGCAGGTGCTCATAGACGGCCATTCTAAAGCTGGTTGAGATCAAATCCAAATCAGCCAAGTAACAGAGACTGCAGCAAACATGAAATAAACGGTGAGGGGGACTCTAAAACATTGCAGACCACTCAGAAAATGGCCTTAATGTTAAAAAAACTGGACTTCTCCTTTAATTGCCTTTACCATTTGAAATTGTAAGCATACAAACTCCGTCTCATGGCAATACCCGTTCCTGACTTGAACAGTGGACAAATAATTAACTATCATCAATTTTAAATAGGGGGTGGAATTGGGAGATGGGTGGAATTGGGCGACTTGAGTGTTAAATTAACACTAAATATTTACTGTACAGGCACACTGATAGAGTGTAACAAAGGGGTCAGTTGTCCCGGGATCGCGGAGAGAGGGGGCACCAGAATTTGATACACTGTACTTTATGTCTATTGAAGGGTGGGGGGATAAGATGATTTTGTCCCGGGCCTGGCCAAAAGTGTCAGAGGACCTGCCTCTCTCTATCGCTCCCTCTCTCTTTGATGGTCTTTGGTGTCCTCTCTCTCTGCCCAAAGCACTAAAATGTCCAGTTCATTCATCTTTTTTTCATTTTTATCAATCTGAAAGAAAGAAAGAAAGAAAGAAAGAAAGAAAGAAAGGGTAAAAGAGGAATGCTGATGGAGAATGCCACTGGCTATAAATATTTGAACTCCATTGCTTCGGTCCAGGAAAACTGCACTCCATGATTGATAGTATAGTGGCGACAAGCATGATTGAAGGAGGTCTGGGGTACATGATCTATGTGGGCCTTAATCGAAGCTGATGAAAAACTAATAAACAAACAAACAAACAAACAAAAAAACACACACACACAGTGCAAAAAGAGGGAGGGGGCACACAGAAAACAAACACAAACACAAACACAAACACAGGCACACAAACACAAACACAGGCACACACACACAAACACACACACACGCACACACATACACACGCACACAGACACATGCACACACACACATACACACACTATTCAACCACTCAACGGGCTTTCCCCTTTGCTTTCCCCTATCTATTACTGGCTGAACACAAGCACAGCCCTGTGCTGCTCATATCCAACGAGAGGAGAGGAGAGGAGAGGAAAAGAGGAGAGGAGAGGAGAGGAGAGGAGAGAGGAAAAGAGGAAAGGAGAGGAGAGGCGACAGAGAGGAGAGGAGAGGAGAGGAGAGGAGAGAGTAGCTGCACTTCAAAGAACCTTTCTGGCAGACGCTGCATTAAAGACAAACTGATGCTCATTCCTGATAGGAAAACGGGATTAGATAACAAATTGGAGTTAGTTTCTCACGTCTCGCTCTTTCTCCTCCTGTCTTCCTCTCATTCTCTCTCTCTCTCTCTCTCTCTCTCTCTCTCTCTCCCTTCCCCCTTTCTCTTATGTATGCTTATGTGTGTGGGTGTGGGTGTGGACTATATGAGAGAGAGAGAGAGACAGAGAGAGAGATTGTGTGTGTGTGCGTGTGTGT
>NC_085879.1:26422583-26437583 GCF_034702125.1 Engraulis encrasicolus
GGGCCCCTATTTTCAGAAATGTAGCAAAAAATAAATAAAACGTTTTTTCTTACATTTCTGAAAAATGGGTCCCACGAGGGTGCGAGGCACACCGGTGATTCAGTTCTGCGCCACTAATTATGAGGGGCCCCTTTAAGCCAAAAGTGCCCGGGCCCTGTTTCTCCCCCAGGCCAGCCCTACATGTATCCGTATGTTGCAGAGTTAATTCAACACCTGAAGTGTAGGATAGTGAGCCATGGGTGTAAAAATTCGACTCTAAACTCTCTAATTCTAATGAACCTGCCATCCATGCCAGTCACGGAGGCGATGGCCTTTTGACTGGTTCCCAGAATTATCGTTTTCAGGCCGACTAGAGCGGTGCTGGTGCACTCACCAGTTACATTTTGCACTTAAATGCTTACCTGTGAACCACCTGTGTTCATACCAGGGCTGGCTCTGAACTTTTCCACACGCCGACCAGTTTGAAATTAGGTGTGGGAACAGGCAGTCTGAATGCGCATATGCAGGCCCGTAGCCAGCATTGTGGTGGGGAGGATCTTTTCCCCCCGAAAGTGGACTTTATTTGGCTCCCGGCTCCAATGTTTCCCAAATACACGAGCACACTAAAAATATTCTAATTTAGACATACTTTATTCATTATAAGTTTGTCGCAAGTCTGTTGTTGCTGTCCTTAATTGTTTGTCTGTTGCTCCCCACCCTTAACATAAATGGACATGAATTGCTTCAAATGAGCTATAGTGTCGGCCCAGTGTTGGCTCAGTTTCTGCTATCTGACAGTTATTGTCTATGAAATGGCCTTCCAGTCAAAGTGGGATGCAACGTAGTTGGGGGGTTCGAGTGGGGGTGGGGGATGGGAGGGGGGGTTTGAACAAACCCCTCGAACCCCCCCTGGCTACGGGCCTGATATGAATACACAATCACAGAGGCGATGGCTTTTGAATCGGTTCCTACAATCTGAGCAGAGCCTAGGGCCGGTGTTCTGTCGAGATGGGCTGCTTCGTCGAGATGAGCTACCAGTAGCGAGGCATGCCGCATAAGTAGAGGTTTGATGCAACGTTGGGTGTGGGAAACTGCATGGATTTTCTTAAACAGAGACAGTATGTCTAAATTTTTAGATGCCATAGATTACTTAGGAAAAGTTTGATGCAATGAGGGGTAGCCTAAATTGGGCCTATAGGTCAGACTTTCTTTTTGGTAATTTTACGCAAGAGTGTGTGCACAAAAAAAAAAAAACTCAGTGCGGTTGTGCAATGCATCTCTCTCACCAGCTTATGGGGTACGGATGTCTCCCTGTTCTGCAAACCTTACAGCTATACTTATAATAGCGTTGCGTTGCGTTGTTGCAGTTGGTATTGAGCATGTTTAAGATCAGCTGTTCGGTAGCTCAGCTCGATGGGCAATCAGCCGCAGAACTCGCTGCTTGGAGGTGCGCATGCGTGCACATGCTCAGTAGCGAAAAGGAGCGCATCTCGACAGGGAGCTCATATCGACAGGACACCGGCAGCCACACTGTAAATGTTGTAGTGTATAAAGTCAACACTGTGAGTGTTGAATTTGACTCTAAAGTCTTTGGATGGGCTCCCACGAGCCGAACAGAACGGAGCCCAGAGACATGAGCTGAGAGCTTGACTGCTCTGTTACACTGTAACGATCCTGTGTAAATTCACCACTCGGGGGAGTTCCTGAACAACACAGTTTCATTAAACTCTAAACTTCACGTCTTTGAACGGGTTCCCACAAGTTGAGCAGGGGCCAAAACTCGAGCACCACTCCTCTGTCTGCATACACTGTACATGTTGCTGTGAATTAATTCAACACTTTGGGTTGGTTAGAGGAACAACACCATGGGTGTTAACAGGGGTGTTGTACAGAGGCATAAAGTGTGGCTGAGTCACAGGGCCCCATGTATAGGTTATAGGGGGCCCACACAATGGCTGATTTATGTACTGTAGATAAATGGCTGGGGGTGGTCCATTGGAGCTGATTTTACA
Source organism: Engraulis encrasicolus (assembly GCF_034702125.1). NCBI lineage: Eukaryota > Metazoa > Chordata > Actinopteri > Clupeiformes > Engraulidae > Engraulis > Engraulis encrasicolus. Next base: position 26,424,575 of record NC_085879.1, read on the forward strand.
TAGGGCCCACGACTTGCTGCTACGCCCCTGGGTGTTAAAATGCCACTCTAAACCCACCTTTGGATGCGTTCCCACAAGTCGAGCGGTGGCCAAAAAACCTCAGAGCCACTCCTGTGTTATGGTGAGGCCTAATCTAATGAGTCGCCTTGTGTTGCATAGCGGACACGATATTTGATATCTACTTGTTATGCCGTCCATATGCCGTCCCTCTGGTCTACGAACGAGCGCAATATGCTTCAGCTCATGCATCATCTATCACAGTGTTTCCCAACCTTTTTTGTCCTGAGTACCCCCTAAGCCATTTTGTCATATGACGAGTACCCCTTCGCCCTCACACATGCTCTGTTCCTCTATCCCAATGTGACTACACTCAATATATTTGCTATTATTACATTTTTCCGCGTACCCCCTGAGGTGTGCTCGCGTACCCCTAGTGGTACACGTACCCCTGGTTGGGAAACACTGATCTATCATATCTCTAGCAGGGGGTACGCCCCGCTTCACGGAAATGACCTTTAAAATGAGACGAGTGTGGCTTTAGCCAAGTATCGAGTCTAGCAGATTTGTGTGACGATGAGCTTTTTGTTGGTCATTAGGACTTAATGTGTGAGTGTGTCTGTGTGTGTGTGTGTGTGTTGTGTGTGTGTGAGTGTGTGAGTGAGTGAGTGAGTGAGTGAGTGAGTGAGTGCGTGAGTGCATGAGTGAGTGTGCGTGTGTGTGAGTGTCAGTGTGTGTGTGTGTGTGTGTGTATGTGTGTGTGTGTGCGTGTGTGTTTGTGTTATATTGAGAGTGTGTTTTTTGTGTACCACCATTCCTATAATTATATACAGCAGAATTATTTAACTTATGAAAAGATTGCAACTCAAAAGTTGTACCGTAGATATAATGTACAACTTCCAAAGCAAGACAGCGGTGTAAGCTTCATTTATTGTCAGAGGACCATAACTGATTGCCCAACCATCTCTTGTCCTTTTGTCCGGACCAAAGCATTTAGTCATGCCCTTCTTGAGGAATATGCAAAATGACACAGTTAAATTAGCTCTTCTTCTGGCGCCGGGAGGACATGAATTAGTCTAAATCGACTTTCGGCAGCTGCCCCAGACGGCAAGGCGAGACCCAAGCTGCAATATAACTGAACACTGATAGTGCTCACTCGGCTGTGTTGCTGGAGAGGATGTTACCTTGTTATTTTCTATTAACCTCAAAGCTGCAACACAAAGGACCAATGGCCAATCCCTGGGACTTGCGAAATGTGGGCCAAAGCATTCACATAACACAACTGCAAATGCACTAAATGGTCATTCGTTCATAGCAGATTACCATGAGGAAACTTTTGACGGGAAGTACTGGGTAGTATTAGAAAAGGTGAAATAAATAGACTGCCTCTGTCAGTCAGCATATCCAATGTGAATTAAAAAAAAACTACCACATTATTATTTCAATACACATAATCGTTTGTTTTGACTGTTTAACACTTTGCTAATTGATAATAACTGTATTTAATAAAACGTGAGGTATCCAGTGTATCACATGTGCCCCATCAATGAATAAGTGCTTGTTTACCCCCACGTCAGTTACAGCGTGCGAGGAGTCTGTTTAATGTCGCCCTTTTTCTGTTCATAATCTGCATAATGAGTGTGCCACTGTGAAATGTCACTTCCATTAGCCAAGCGGCTCTGGATATGCCATTGCTAAAATGTCTGATGTGTTACTAGGGAATTTTGCATCGTCAGTTTCACACTTATAGAGTCGACTTTAACACTCTTGAAGTTGCTCTTTCTCTAAGTGTTTAATTAACACTGTTCAAGTTGCTTCTAATGCAAAATTTCTGAGCGGTAGGAGCTTCCCAATATGCAACCAGGAGGCAGCTACCTCCCACTTGAAAGCGTTCCAACCAGCAAGTCAAACATAAACTATTCTTGTCACTGTGCACTGCCATTGCTGTGTTGACGTCACAATTTTGAAGTCAGGGTACTTCGATGTGGCCCCAGCTTGCGACTTGAACATTCCGCTTTGACAGGCCTTCCAATGCATTTCAGCAAGTAGGAGGTCAGGAACATCCCATCTCCCACCCTAGGGGAATGCACCATAAGTGCTGGATGAACACAATACCGAATGGCCATGCTAAAATGTCCAACTTGTTACTCAGACATTATTGTTGCTGCCTAGTCATGGCATAAATCATCACAAAGGCAACATTTTCATAAAACACTGCAGAGTTGGTTTAATCAAGCCACTTTTTGAATTGCATTTGGGAAGGAGCCTGGGTGTGGGTGTTTATGAGTAACATGGCACGCTGGCCTCAGTCCACGTGTTCATATAAAAACTCAAGCAGACACGGTACCCCTCCAATAGGCCACTTGCCTTGTGGCCAACTCCGCTTCTCTCATTTCAAATCTGTTTTTCACTCCATTCATTTTACTGTACTGCATCTCGATCTTCTCAGTTCTTCTCTTTCTTTACACCCACGTTTGTGCTCCTGCCTCTCTGCTCCACTCTTCTGTCTTGCATCTCTCATTTCTGTACTCCACTCTTCCTCTGCTTTATTCTGCACTTTTCTCAACCCTTCTATTGTTCTCTCCTCTCCCCTCTTCTTCTCTCCCCCCAGCTTATTCCCTTCTTTCTGCTTCTTTTGTTTCTTATATTGTATTTTTCTCCTCTCTAGTCCACTATTGTCTTTGCCCACTAGTGTCTTGCATTCATCTGTTATCTTTTACCTTTTTTCTCATGTATCTTTCCGCTTTTCTCATCTGCATTTTTTCCCATTCCATTCCTCCCCTTCCCTTCACTTCACTCCATTCCCTTCCTTTCCTCTCCTCTCCTCTCTCCTCCTCTCCTCTCCTATCCTCTCCTCCCCTTTCCTCTCCCTTACTCTCTTCTCCTCTATGTCATAGCCCTTTTCCTCTTCTCTCCACTTCCCTCTTATGTCTTTCACTCCTTTCTTTTCCATCCCTCTCCCGTCCCATCCTCTCTTTTTCTCTGCACCATAGGCTCTTTGCTGAGCGTGCACCCCGCCCCGTCCTCTCCCATGTCTAGTATAATTCACCACGGACACACAAAGCAGGACTGCTGCCCACTCGCAAGCGAACTCATGTCCAAATACACACAAACACATACACACAAATACACACACATGCACACGCGCGCGCACACACACACTCTTTCTCTCTCTTTCTCTCTCTCTCTCTCTCTCTCTCTCTCTCTCTCTCTCTCTCTCTCTCTCTCTCTCTCTCTCTCTCTTTCGCGCGCGCGCAAAACACACACACACACACACACACACACACACACACACACACACACACACACACACACACACACACACACACACACACACACACACACACACACACAGAGAGAGAGCACACAATATTGCAGAGATGCAATTTTTCCATACAGTATACAGTTACATAAAAGCACACATCCATTCACACAGATGCACAAATATACACAGAAATGCACTCATTCACTCACACAACTACACACACACACACACACACAAACTCAAACACACACACACCGATTTGATCCAGTCTTTATAAGTGCCTAAGGCCAGAGTGTGAAGACTGCTTTTTCATAACTATTTTAGGCCTGAGCCATGAATTCACATGTTCTCATATCTCAGACTCGGAGATACAGTATGCTGACTCTACAACTGTGGAAAGGGAATGCACAATAGCTGATCTTTTGTGTGTGCGTGTGCGTGTGCGTGTGCGTGTGCGTGTGTGTGTGTGTGTGTGTGTGTGTGTGTGTGTGTGTGTGTGTGTGTGTGTGTGTGTGTGTGTGTGTGTGTGTGTGTGTGTGTGTGCACCTAAAAACTATTGTGGTGTGCCAGATGTGAACACTAAGGTAGTAAAATTCAGAAAATGGTACTTAGTGTTGCTGTCATTTTGGGCCCGATAAATTGTTAATAAATACATTTTTCTTTGTAGATTTGTTTTAACTGGTAAGTGTAAAAACATTTCCTCAGTGACAGGTTAAGGTTAGGAATTGTTTTGGTGTGGGCATACTTTAGCCTTCTTTAGCTATTGTTGGGGTAATATAAATTGGAAGTCCATGGGTGTGTGTGTGTGTGTGTGTGTGTGTGTGTGTGTGTGTGTGTGTGTGTGTGTGTGTGTGTGTGTGTGTGTGTGTGTGTGTGTGTGTGTGTGTGTGTGTGTGTGTGTGTGTGTGTGTGTGTGTGTGTGTGTGTGTGTGTGTGTGTAATATTTAAGTGTTTGATCTGATCAACACACACACACACACACACACACACACACACACACACACACACACACACACACAGATAGATAGAGATAGAGAGAGAGATAGCGATAGCGATAGCGATAGAGAGAGAAAACAGAGGCGTGTCAAAGCAAGGTCCAGCACAACAGGCCACTGATTAATTACTTCCAGTGACACCACACCACAGGGGTATCAGACAGGAAATTAGCAAGAGAGAAGACATCCATTTTAATTAGCACAATGCTAACGCCTTCTACATTCATCTTAATTTCTTTCTGATTGTCTTTATTCTCATGCTACTCGTCAGGGCTGGAGATAAGGGGGCACAAATGGATCTGTTTTCCCAGGCAGAGGGGCATTATAATGTAGGCTACATTTATACTGTAAAGCAGGGATGGGGATCCTATGCCTGGAGGGCCGTTTGCGGCCCTTGGGGCCGTTTAATCCGGCCCCCCAAACAATTTTAATGTTATGCCGCTTCACATGACACATGACATATTTTGTAAAGGAATCTTAGAAATGACATTTGCAATACAATTAAGTTATATTTAGGGGACCTAGAGAAGGTAGGGTCTGTTTTAAACGTGGCTGCCTTCAATATAGGCCTCAAGTGCTGGGGGAAATCCTTGTTGTGTTCATAGTACGGCCCTGTGAGGACTTTTAGAGCCCTCGGATGAATTTGAAGTGGCCCCTTTGATGAAAAAGGTTCCCCAACCCTGCTGTAAAGAATGATATCAGTGATAAGTCATGACAAGTTATATAGTTAAGCTATTCTGCTACGTATATAACTGTGAACAACACTATAAAAAATGATATCAGTGAGAAGTCATTATAACTTATATAATTTAATTATTGTTATACACTGCAATGAAAACAGCATGGTTTGACTTGAGTTTTGTGTGTTGTTTGAATTCAAAGCTGTAATTCAAAGCTTCACTCAACATACAATAAGGGTTTAAATGAACTTGGAATTGTGATTCTCTGTGTGATTCTCAATTCTCTGCAACCTCTGTGTCTCTCCCTGGGCCTGAGACGACTGACCCCTTTGTCCTCCTCTGTCGCCTCTGTTGCTCCTGTGTACGGCGGGGGTGCACAGCTGGTCCATAATTATATCTGTCGTGTTGCTTTAGTGCACGGGTGCCTCCTCCTGAAAAAGGCATACTCAGCACTTGGCAGCAACACACAATGGTAACAAAGCATGCCCACTCTTCTTTTTTTGCCTTCTTTCTTTTCATCCCCACCTCTCAAGTCTACCGCTGTTGCTTGCAAAAAATGCCCAAATCCCATAAACAGGAGACCAAAAGAGTACCCCATATACTGGGGAACCACAGGAGCAAGAACTTGAGGATTCTCTCTCTCTCTCTCTTCCCACCCCTCTCTCTCTTCCCCCCTCTCTTTCTTTCTCTCTCTCTCTCTCTCTCTCTCTCTCTCTCTCTCTCTCTCTCTCTCCCGCTCTCATTTTTCTACACCAATCCCCTCGAGAAAAGACGGAATTCCATAAACAGTAGTCTCTCCTAGTCTTGCCAACAAGCCCACAGCTGCCTATAAAGGTACCCTGTAAACCAGGGTAGCCACAGGAGCGTAACTGTAAAAGATGCTCTCTTCTTTTACCTCAGAACCATAAGGAATTAGTGTTGCCCTTTTACTCCTTTTTCCACCCCATTTTCCGTCCACTTTCACCAGCCCCCTGTGAGGCAAGTTGGGTTTGTGAAATTACAATGCCGCATGTGTGAGTATGCTAACCTAACATCAGAGAGAATGCATCAAGAGGACTTCATATTCTAAGATAGTGTTTCTCAACTGAGGCTCTACAGCCTCACAAGGGGTGTTAGCGAGCCCGAGTGGGGTGTTGAGAAGAATACAGCTGAGAGGGGATGGGGCTTAGTTACCATTAAGGGGCATTGGTCTATTTTATGTTTTCATACTAAGGGGGTCATTGGAAGGCTTGTTATGTGGTGAAGGGCGTCATGGGAAGGCTTATTATCAGGTCAAGGGGGCGCTTGCTCAAAAATTCTGAAATACAAAGGCAAAGTGCAGTAACTGCATACCGTAATTTGTCAACATTCAGTTTAAACTGAAAATGGTCTGCATAAAACCGCCTTTCTTTTGTGACAAATTCTTATGGTTCAAAAGTGTTGAGTAAGTTTTAGAGGTATTGCTGTGTCAAATTTTCAGTACATGCAATATCCAACCTAAAACCAATACTTTAACCCTATCGCACCGGACGCATCATATTTGATTCATATTTGACACAAAAAAACAATCGCAAAAACACCCTGCGTGTCATTTCCAAACTTCCTGCAGTACACGGAAACCGCCACAAGAGAGCAGCAGTCGACAACAAGTTGACCACAGCTCGGCGAAAACTAGAAAAATGGGGGAGAAGCGGTTTCCCAGACCGACGCTGAGATATCGTCAAATTGCAAAGGGTTTGTGTACGAATTTCCAAAATATAACTCTACATCCTTTAATTTGAACACTTGCTTTGTGCAATTAATCAAGGAAGAGTTTATATTTTTACACCGTGTTGCAGAGAGATCGTGCTAAAACTGATGAAACAAATAAGTAAATGTGATGCAAAATGTTGAAATTATGATCTCGTAAAAAATGCATTGAAGTGAATGGAGAAATGGTCAAACTGTAGTAATGGACCCATATATTCAAATTCCACATCAAAAATGAATAATGATCTATATTACACTCATAAATAGGTTGTTAAGCATTCGATCAGCTATGTTTTTACATAGATTTAAAAAAAATTACCCAACCAGGCTGTGGGAAATGTAAAATACGGTCCTGCTAAAACAAGGATAGGCTAAAGAAAAATGGCAGGATCTCACTAAATATTTAAAGATAATCCTCAAATTAAATTATCTGACAACTTTTTTAACCCATAGAGGTCTAATTGCCATTGAGAGGGCAATTTGACATGTCTCCAAGAACAAATATGTAACTCTGTGAGTTTTTGTCATTGAAACACATAAGTTACACCATTAGAAACCTCAGACCTTCCAGATTTCAAATATATATATGGTAACACTTTATTTTAGGGACACATCTATTAGCACTAATACATACAATATTAATGCCTGTGTAAGTAACTTGTAAGGCATGTACTAAGCAAAATAAGACATATGTTAAGCATGTATTCACAAATGTCTTGTTCATGCCCAATTAGGGATTTATTACTAATATAACCTTAGTAAGGACCAGTAAGCCTATATTTCTATTTATTAGTAAGTAGTAAGTGGCAGAATACAATGTGTATAAGCTCCCGACACACTGTGTGAACAAACCCTGAACAGTGTGAAAACAGATGCAGAATAAGGGTCCCTATTCTAAAGTGATGCATTGGTCAGCCCAGATGGCTCAGGGCCTCTGCACTACCAAAGTCCTAGGGCCCCCACACCACCCAGGCCTGCACTACCTAGCCGCCCCGTTCTACAAAGTGTAAGGGAATATCAAATAATTAATATTTATCCAGCTGAGTCATCTAGTTTCCTCTTGTTCATATCAATGAGACGGAGGTAACAAGAGCCTATATATAGCAAGGATTGAACGTACACTTGTCAATGGCGGTGGGTTGGTGAGATGTAATTTTTTTTTCATGTACCACTGAGTTTTAATTGTAAAAAAAAACCCCAAAATAAATGCAGAAAATTAGAATAATAGTTTTGAAGCAAAACTAAACTACTCTTTTGTGATAATTAAGTGAATGTTTAAGAACATTAGCTTCAAGAAGTGCAGTGCATGATGGGTACGCAATCTAGGCCAACAGACAACCTACCCAGCTCTGAGCCTACGTCCTTAGCTCCTCCCCTCACTTGTGAAATTTAGTTGCTATCCAAACAATTTGCCATGTACGTAACAACAGAAATATTATCATTGCTGCATTGGCCTTGCATTGCATTTATGACTAAGGGCGTACCCATCATGCACTGCACTTCTTGTAGCTAAGTTTCTCAAACATTAACTTATTTATCAGAAAGGAATAGCTTAGTTTCGCTTCCAAACTATTACTCATTGTTATATTCTGCATTTATTGCAGGGTTTTTACAATTAAAACTAATTGGTGTATGAAAAAATGACATCTCACCACCCACCGTCATTGATAACTTTACGTCCAATCCTTGCTATATAATGCTTCCAATTACTCATCAGCTTAATGAGTAGAATAAGTGAGATCTTCATACCTACTGAGACTAATGTAGAATCTGAAATGTTCTTACACTTTGCTTCCCAGGGGGGGACGTAGAGTGGGGGCCCTAGGTAGTGCGGGGGCCCTAAGCCATCTGGGTTGAGCAATGCATCACTTTAGAATAGGGACCCTTATTCCACATCTGTTTGCACACTGTTCAGGGTTTGTTCACACAGTGTACCAGGAGCTTATACACATTGTATTCTGGCACTTACTGCTTACACATAAATAGAAATCTAGGTCTACTAGGTCCTTACTAAGGTTATATTGGTAATAAATCCCTTATTGTGCATGAACAAGACATTTGTGAATACATGCTTAACAACTGTCTTATTTTGCTTAGTACATGCCTTACAAGTTACTTACACATGCATTAATATTTTATGTATTAGTGCTAATAGATGTGTCCCTAAAATAAAGTGTTACCATATATATATATATTAAATAAATTATATAGCTGGCCCAATTTAAAGAAAGTGAAAAGAAATCTTTGCATATTCTGTACTCTCTGCCTGTAGCAGCCACACCTATAGCTATTCACATGTAAAGTACCGGTGCTTGAGTGGCTATTCAGAGGTGACAACACGCCCCTTTCAGGTAGGGTAAACACAGCAGAGTGACAGGGTGGTTAGGGCTATCAGAGCACATGGGGATTGACAGGGGGGTGTGGGCCATTAGAGGTTTGTTCACACCTATCTCATTAGTATTCAAATGAGACAGGCAGTGGCAGTGACATAGTCATTCTTTTTTGCATTTTGTATGAAAACAACAAAACATTTCTAAATGCCCTTTTCACTTTTATGCTGCCAACACATTTGTTTACAAGATTCAAACTTCAAAAGTCTTGGCTAGATATATTTATTGTGTGTTTTCTTGAACTTTTTGAAGACCTCTGAAACCTGTTTTTTTGTACAGTTGTGTTTATACTCAATTTAAATAAAACATGTTTGTATGACATCCATTTTTTTTCAGATTATTTCTTGTCAGGCTTTTCACAATACAACCATATATTCCACTTACTGTTACTTGAAAATACTTGAAAATGTCAGGGTGGTGCAAGCAGCCTAAAAGCCTCTGAAAGGCCTTAGACCTCAGAGGGTTAAATAAAAAAAAGTTGTAAATACATTAAACGTCATTTTTCAATGGTCATGAAATTGGAATTTTAATTTAACTTTAAAGCCTGATGCATCATATATGATGCATTAAATATCTTAGAATTTTTTTTTTACATTTCTTATAAGGGACCAATATTGAAGCAAATTCCAAAAAAAAGAATTTTCTCTCATTGCTTTCATGGTTCAGGTCTCACAGGGTTAATGGCCATTTTCTCAGTTTCAATGTTGGCATAGTTACTGAACTTTGCATTTGTAGGGCAACACTGTTCTAAGCAGAACCTGGTGATGAATACATGCATGTGTTCAGAGGAGCGGTCAGTTGTTCTGGGCCCAGGTAGAGTAGGGTCCCCATTGGGTCCCCATGACATTGTATCCAGAGGAAGGGGGCTTGCGGATGAGTTTTTCCGGGGCCTGGCCAAAGTTGTGTGCAGCCCTGATCAATATGATCTGGCATACAGGTATGTCATGTAGTATTTGCATAACAACCTTCCCTTGAGCTCTCCAGCTCATCTTCTCACCCATGCCTCTTGTTGTGTTGTTAGGAAGTCCATCATTCTGGTGGGCCCTCCATCACAACATCATTGGCCAGAGCAGGTTTTGGTGTATGATCATGGCAGTATTTACTTGTACAGCGCATTTCATTCCAGGACTGTAAGCTCAGTGTACGTTAACAGTTGGCTAATAACAATTTAAAATATATTTTAAACCATAAATAACAAATAACCGAATTTTAAATGAACGAAATATCCCATTTTCTTTTTAGCTGGTGCATTAAGCATGCATTCCATCGAACCATTTAATTATGGAAAGTAAGATAGTTCTAGACTTCAGCCATAGACTTCAGTGGATGGATTCACAGTAACCATCAAAGCTGAAAATTCTGAACATTTGGTGTAGGCAACAGAGCCAACAGTCCCCAAAATGCATATTGTGTCCGAGAAAGCAAGTCAGTGGCATCCTTCATTGGACAAAACCAGTCTGAATGCTGCTTTAGCTTACTTGCAGCCTCATCTTTCTTTTAAAGCTGCTGTATAATTCCTGTAGAGACAGCTAAATCAGTTCGCCGAAAATTAAAAACACTCCAACTAGTCACAACCTTTCAAAGTCAAGAAAGCAGGATGAGGAGCAAAGCCCTTCACTGTAGCAATTTTAATTGCAAGGCGGCACCACTATCATTTCATTCTAAAATGGTCTTTATGACCTTTCTCGTAAATGTCGTGGAGGGCTGGGTGCATATAAGCAGGTCCGCCACTAGGCATAAGCAGAGTAAGCAGGGCGCTTAATGCCTCAACCACTTTGCTCCCAAAATTGGGGCCTCCTAAATTGAGATTGACTAAAAAAAATTATGATTATAATTATTATTTAATTATGAGGGGGGCCTCCTGACTGTATGTATGAGCAATGTCTACGTCCATACTGTCTATGTCCATGTATGAGTACTGTCTATGTCTATACTGTCTATGTCCTTACCTAGATTAGTCTATGTCTGCATGGGAGAGCAAGAAACGCAATTTCAAATTCTTTGTATGACCAGTGCATGTAAAGAAATTGACAATAAACTTGACTTGACTTGACTTGACTGACCAGTTATGCTTCAGGCCTCCAAAACCTTAGCAGCAGCCCTGCATATAAGGCTCCAATAGGACAACGGTATTTACGTGTCCCATATTCCATTTAGGCTGGCTGATGATGTTTGTTTATTAGCCCCCCCTTTTAATCTGTTGCTGAAGCTAATTAAACCATTAAGGGGGAATGACAGGAGGTTGATTAATTCCAGTAATTTAGTGTAACGCGTAAAAAAGAGGTCAGTTTAGCCTTTCAGCAATTGCATAACATTAATTACGCTGTAAGCATGTTGATGCCTTTCTGTGTTTTGAAGGCACTTGTCGAGGTGCTGTAGTGAATCTGCCAGCCATCATCGGGGATGATGCCCTTAATAACGATGCTCTGTGTTTACATAAGCCAGAGTATTTACTCGACAACAGAGCAAGGCAGTTTAATTTAGCAACGCAGTAGACGAGCAACTTTAGTACGAAGAGGACTCAACTCAGGATCAATTCCTAGAAATGAGACACACGTACAAGATCACATTTTCATCGTTGTGACAACAGGTTGAATTCAAGATTTTTGTTATAGCCTCTAGGTAAACAGGCCTATTCAATCTTTGCTGAAAACATTCAACCACATCATAACATTGCAATGAAAATACAAGGAGTCTTAGGTCACCGATTACGACTTGACCATTGCCATTTTTGTGACAATAATGTTTAATTAAAAAAAAAATGGCTCCACGGTAAAGGTTGAAAGAGTTATTTCAGAATATGTGCTTCTGTTAGCATACACAGAATATTCTCACCTAACAGATGATGATGCCTACCGTTCCACAGCACAGACAGTGTGGTGCCACACAGTACTGTTTATGTGATATTCTGACTTGGAAGGCTAGAAGTTAGAGGCCTCTTGAATTATTTCACAGCAGTTAGACAAAGGGAAGGAAGACGCTGTGCTCAGTGTCAGTCAACCTTGTAATCATCTTGGCCCTACCGTGTCGCTAACTGTAGGGGACTCGACTACAACGCGGCTGACCGGGGTTCGATTCCGGCCTGGGTCCTTTGCCAGCCCTTCCCCATCTCTCTCGCCAATCGCTTCCCGTCACTGTCTTCACTGTCCTATCAAATGAGGGCAAAAAGCCCCAAAAATATACACTAAAAAACCCTTTTATAATCATCTTAATCATCTTCATGTAGTCATGTACAGTAATCACCACTACCCCTCTATTGAACATGAGCCTCCTCACGCCTGATGTTTTCGTTCTGCATGGGTAAGCGGTTAGGGCGTCAGACTTGTTGCCCAAAGGTTGCCAGTTCGACTCCCGATCCCCCAGGTTGGTGGGGGGAGTAATTAATCAGTGCTTTCCCCCATCTTCCTCCTCCATGACTGAGGTAACCTGAGCATGGTACCATCCCGCCATTGGGGGCTGCCCCCTTGCAAGGGTGAGGCATAAATGCAATTTCGTTGTGTGCAGTGTTCACTTGTGCGTTGTGGAGTGCTGTGTCATAGAGACGATGGGAGATGGAGTTTTCCAGTTGGGTTTTCCAGTTTCACTTTCTTTTCTTCCCTGGTCTTTCCTTCCTCTTTTTCCTTCTGCAAACTGTGAACACTGATGATGGGCTAGACCCGAAACGTTTGTCCCCTGTCTGTCGGTTTTATTTAGCATTTTATTTATTTAGATTTTGCATTCAGCTCCAGTGTGCGACTTCTTCCTTCCTTTTCATTATACTGCTCTTGGAATTACGCACCGAGCGATACGCACAGGATAAGACATTGGCGCGGACGCAACCCCACCATTGCTATTCTTTGTCCTTCTGGAAAGACTAATGGCCACATTGATAGCTGATTAATCGACATCATTCCTTCTCTCCATAACACAGACAAAAACAAACATTTAGGCTACAGGTTACAGGTTTACTCAGAG
>NC_085879.1:26450083-26467583 GCF_034702125.1 Engraulis encrasicolus
AGACGTAAGCTAATCCTTCCTCATTGAAGGAATAGCTAGGCTAGCATGATGAGCTTGATAAACAACTTCAAGTTCTGTATTATCCTCATATCCTGTGTGTCTTCTTTCGTGCTGCTCAGGTCATGGAACCTCAAAGTCCATACAATTAACTTTGCTTTGTGCCTGAAGTGACGTTTCCAGTATGTTGCCCAGCCCTCATCCTCGCATGCTGAACTTGTAGGGATGTAGGAATCACTAGCAAAACGAAAACTACTGGCGAAGCAAACGAATGATGTATAGTTATAGTTTCACTTAGCCATTATAAAACACACTGACGCACCATCAACACGTTGTTATGTTTGTCACGAATGCTCCCTCTTCTCTTTTTGACACGTCTTTCTTAATGTGTTATGCTATCCATTGTCGGAGGACTGGTGAGCGACGATATGAAAGTAAATATGAATCCCACAGCGCGGTTATACAGGGTTGCCAGACGAGACTGATCATTTCCAGCCTAAAAACAAATGCTCAAAACCTGCGTGGAAACACTAAATCCCACACAATTTGAAATAAATTCTATCGATGTCTAGCCATAAATCTGCAGAGAAACCCACCCAAATGCTATTTTAACATTTTTTGACCACAGACGGTCATCCAAAGGAGCCCAATCTTGTCCTATTTGGCAACACTCCCGGCGAACATTACATCCGCGTTCCCATGAACCTATCAGAAGGAAGACAGGCGCCTTCAGATTCCAACCCCATCATGCACTGCTTTACATTTTTTTAAAGCCATCTGCCCACCGTCACAAAGATGAAAGTGACATGGAAGGGGTATATATACTGCACCCCTTGCTGTTTAAGTGTATTGTGTACTGAAGAAATAATTATGGCATTTACATGAGTCCGGGATTACCAACTTCGACTGGTCTAAAATCCAGGGCTGGTATCAGCGCAAGGGGCCGGTCTAAATTGCGTTAGGGCCGCGGCGGCCCACCGGGCATTTGCCCGGTATCACAGATTGCCAGTCCGAGCCTGCGTACACACACACTAACCCACCCTTACCCACATACTCCTCTACCGACACACACTAACACATTTCTACACCCCCCCGCCACACACACACACACACACACACACACACACACACACACACACACACACACACACACACACACACACACACACACACACACACACACACACACACACACACACACTCCTCTTACACTCTTCACTAATCTGCCAGACCCTTGCTAATGAAGGTGGACCTCTCTCCTCCAATGGCACGTGCCGGTCATGCAGTCCACTCCCTCCCCATCACCACCATCCCTCCTTACTCAAGGGCAGCCTGCCATGCCTTCTCTCTCTCTCTCTCTCTCTCTCTCTCTCTCTCTCTCTCTCTCTCTCACGCACATCTCTCTCACACACACACACACACACTCTCACACACACATCTCTCTCATGCACACCTCTCTCACTCTCCACCCCCTCTCTCTCTCTCCGCCCCTCCCTCACTCTCCACCCCCCCTCTCTCTTTCTCTCTCACTCTAAAACACACACACACCTCTCTCTCTCAAACGCACATATCTCTCTCTCTCTCTCTCTCTCTCACTCTCTCACGCACACCTGTCTCTCTCCCCCTCCCTCTCTTTCTCTCTTACACACCTCTCTCTCATACACACACACACACACACAAACACACACACACACACACACACACACACACACACACACACACACACACACACACACTCACATCTCTCTCTCTCTCTCTCTCTCTCTCTCTCTCTCTCTCTCTCTCTCTCTCTCTCTCTCTCTCTCCTTCCCCCCACCATCCCCTGTCAAGGGCAGTGTGGCGTTTCCGTGCCCAAGGAGGAGAGTGGAGGGTGGAGAGCAGGGCAGGAAATTAATGAGAAAATCCCTCCGGTGAAAGATGAGATTAAGTGCACCACCTTGCATGTCATGGGCCCAGGAGTCCCTTCTGGGAGTGTTGGAGAGAGAGAGAGAGAGAGAGAGAGAGAGAGAGAGAGAGAGAGAGAGAGAGAGAGAGAGAGAGAGAGAGAGAGAGAGAGAGAGAGAGAGAGAGAGAGAGAGAGAGAGAAAGGATTGTGCAAATAAAGGGATGTATGTGTGTCAGGGATGTTTGCGTGTGTGCGTGTGTGTGTGTGTGTGTGTGTGTGTGTGTGTGTTCTCACTCAGGTATTTTTACGCATATTGTCAAATCCATGTTTAAGGTTGTTTTTGTGTGTACATGTACATGTTTTTTTCTTTCCTCGGCCAAATGTATTATATCTGTGAGTGTGCATGTGTGTTTGCACTACCGTATGTGCCTGCTTGGGTAAGCATTGCAGTTGTGATATATCATACATGTAATTTTGTGCACCAGTTGCTGGGACTGGGCCTCAGCCATTTGTCTTTTGGGAGAGTCCCAATCCACAACACAACCCACCACACTCCCTCTCATATACCTATCACCACACTCCCTCTCATATACCCACCACCACACTCCCTCTCATATACCCACCACCACACTCCCTCTCATATACCCACCACCACACTCCCTCTCATATACCTATCACCACACTCCCTCTCATATACCCACCAAGACTCAACCCACCATATCAGTTCTCATATACCCATGATCACAACATCCCCTTTCATACCCCTTACTCAACCCAACCCACCACATCCCCTCTCATAACAAGGGTCCTGGATCACTGTGAGCAGTAACATAAACAATGATCCTGGATCACTGTGATTGGCGAAATAAACTTCGGTCCTGGATCACTGTGAGCAGTGAAATAAAAAATGTTCCTGGATCGCTGTGAGCTGTAAAATAAATAATAGTCCACTCCTGGATCATTGTGGGAAGGTAAAATGAATATTGATCCTGGATCACTGTGAGCAGTATCATAAACAATGATCCTGGATCACTCTGAGAGGTCAAATGAATAATGGCCGTGGATCATTGTGAGTGGTAAAATGAATCCTGCTCCTGGATTATTGTGATTTAAAAAATGGTCGTGGATCACTGTAATGAATAAAATCTGGTCCTAGATCGCCTTGAGCAGTAAATAAACACTGGTCCTGGATCACTATGAGTGGTAAGATTAACAATGGTCCAGCATCACTGTGAATGGTAAAATAAACAATGGTCCAGGATCATGGTGAGCGGTAAAATGAACAAGGGTCCTGGATCACTGTGTAGGGGTAGTCGCGTGAGAATCGGAATTCTCACACGGTACGCACCACGTAATGTAGGTACAGTCGCGTAAGAATCGGAATTCTTACACGGGTCGCACCGGTAATGTAATTGAAGTTACGCTAATGTAGGGGAAGCTGCATGTGGATTTACTCCTCATGCGGCTATACCAGGAATTGAAGGTAAAAATCTCGTTTGGGAATTTAATTAATTATGAATTAATTAATATTAATAAAAAAAATTATTAAAATGTAATTTAAGGACCGTCTCATAAAATCCTTGGATTATCAATCACAATATTCAACAATAAATTGCTAAACACAGAATTAATAATAAGTTTTGTACTGGGGTTACTCAGCGGGGCACAGTGAACGATGAGAGTATGAGACCTATTCTCTGTGATCAGCTGGGTTACACAAGCACAAAGGTTGATCTGAAGGCAAAGTTCTAATAATAGGTTGGTTGGGTGTACAAAGTAACAAGGACAACAAAATGCAATCAAATGATTTACTTTTATTAACTACTAGGTAATCTAATAAAATGCATTACATTCAAAGTCGGTTAAATGGAATAATAACAAAAATAAGGCACAATAATATAAAACAAGAAAGAAAATAAAAGAGGGGAAAAGAAAGAAGAGGGGGACAGGCGTTCAGCCTGTGTGTGTGTGTGTGTGTGTGTGTGTGTGTGTGTGTGTGTGTGTGTGTAGCAGAGGTCTGGTTGCTATAGGCTACCACGTGTGTGTGGTTGGCTAAGCTAGCATTAGCTACAGAAAGCATAGACAATGGAAAGGCTACTGATAAGTAGCGGCTTAGCAAAGGCCTAGTGTTGACTAGGCAGGGCCCGAAGGGTCCACAACAATGTCTAGGTTTCTGTAATAAATGCACACAATTCCTTGTGGAATGGAGAGAGAAATGAAGGGGATGAGAGAGTAGTAGTCAGTGGGAGGAACTCGCGCTGATTACTATGTGTGTGTCTGTTGCTGGGCAACAATGGCGTCCTCTCGGCTAGGTTAACGTTAGCATCAGAACCGTGAACAATAGGGATAGCTAGCAGCTATGTAGCAAGTAAACCGTGTGGTTTCAGACGCTTCAAGTCCCGTAGCGGACGCGCGAATGTATCAAATGGTTCTGGAATTAACGATAACAAGTCCGAGTAGAACAGGGAGAGAAAGAAAACGAAATAAAAGAAATAACAAGTGGGAGACGTTGCCGTCTACGCAGCCATTACGAGTTGTAAAACTACAGGAAGTGGGGTTTCAGCGTGCTTGTGTAGGCGCTGCAAGCCCAACTTGGCTAATGGCTAACTTGCAGAGCGCTCCGAGCAGAGTTGGCTATTCAGAGAATGGTTTACTACAGATTATGCACTCAAAGTGTATAAAAGAGTACCGAATGCTCGGAGGGTTCTGAGAATCAAGTATTTCGAAAGGGAGAGAGTGAAAGAACGAGAGAGAGAGGGAGAGAGAAGGGAAAGAGAGATGGAACTCTAGTAGCTATGCGTGTCTGTGTAAACAAATGGTCAGCGTTGCGTGGAGCTAACCTGGGGCCTGTTATGGCCCGTTACAACAAAAGGCGCAGCGCGTGTATTTCTGGACTAGTCAGCGAAACGGCCGCGCTATGACGGTCCTTGGAGAGTTCCAAACATTGATGGTTAAATCAATACTTGAACTATTCCGTGCGAACGACACAAGCGGGGTCGCTAGGCTTAGTAACCAGTAATACAGAATGGGTTAGCAGAGGGGAACCTAAGCTAAGAAGAAGGATAGACAGAGAAGCAGGAGAAATGCAAATAAACATGTGCACATGAAAAATAACTCAAGTCATAGTTCAAAAACACATCTATCTCAGTACATAAGCTATGCCCAGTGCCTACTGTGTGAGATGAAGAGGGAGCTCCAGTTTCCAAAGGCTCGGTACGTCCGTCTGGAAATGTGGATTGCAGTCCACGTTTCTCTCGTCCTCGAGAGTTTGGGGCTGCAAAAGTCTTTGTTGTTGCGGCTTCGAGATTCTTCGGTTGAATCCCAAATGCGAGAAGTTTGTTCCACGGAGGCGTGCGTGGATATTTTCTCGCAGTGAGCTCGCCTTAGCTCACAGTGTCGGGATAAAGGTCTTAAGATGTGACCAGGCAAGATCTTAGACTTGAAGTGAGGAATTCTTTGCAAAGTGTGTGTAAGATGAACTCAGCAGTCTATGTTTGTTATTCGGCCAAATATCAAACAATACTTTGTCCAAAATTGCGCAAGTTGCTCTATGCGTCTCGTCCGTCCCGCGGTCAAAACTAGAGTGAGGGTCTTGGGGCAAGACAATGGGTTATCAAAGGTCACTGATAACCAGGTGATGGTGAATGGGGCTTTAGTCACAGCGCCTCCTAAAGGAGGAGGACTGAGAACAACATGGCAGGGACCCTGGGCCAGCCATTTGGTGGTCAGAGGGGAAGTAACTCTTTTACTAATGATTATTGATGACCTTCGTCTCAATCATCATCAGTTTGAGTCACATGATTCTCATAACTTCGTCATGAGTTTCTCTGCGTAGAGAAGTGGCAGGAATTGTACCTACAACTGTGAGCAGTATATAAACAATGGTCCTGGATCACTGTGAGCGGTAAAATGAACAATGATCCAGGATCACTGTGAACAGTAAATTAACAATGGTCCTGGATCACTGTGATTGGCCAAAATAAACTTTGGTCCTGGACGACTGTGAGTGTTAAAATGAATAATGGTCGTGGATCACTGTGAGTGGTAAAATAAATAATGCTCCTGAGTCATTGTGAGAGTGGTAAAATGGATAATGATCCCTGATCATTGTGAGCAGTAACATAAACAATGGTCCTGGATCACTGTGAGCAGTAAATAAACAATGGTCCTGGGGACCATTCCATCATTGGCGCTGAATTCAGCGGCGCTTACGCACAAAAGCCGAATTTCAATTAACGGCGGCTTCTGACACCGTTCCACCACTGAAGATCAGCTGCGCCTTGGCTAGTTTCACTTCAGCCGCGCTCATTAGGGCTGGCGTTGCGCTCGTGCACGGTGTACAGGGGAAGTCCATATCAACGATGGTCAAAAATGCAATCATGTTGTAGACTGGGGCATGCCTTGTCAAATAAAGTCTTTATCAGTCATATGATGCGAGCAATTGTAGGTGAGCAGTAACGTAACCGCATTCCAATTGAGAGGCCCGCGCTCAATCCCCACCGTGCGCAATGACAGATCATAACTCAATCATCAAAGGGAGAGTCTCGTCCAAACCTCGAATGCCACCATTTCAATGAGTAAAAATAAAATGCTTGTATCATCTAAGGTGTTTTAATTTGATCTTTCAGAAGAATTTGTTTTCGGATAAAATACAGCTAAAACGTTAGGCAGGGATAGTTTATTGAATCATTGCAATGCAAACTCAAGCGTCTGCAAGGTGGTTGTGAAGACGTTTTTTTTTATTGCCTACGCTGTAAAATGTTAAGGTCTAGGCCTACATTTAACTGTAGGCGTATTGCTTGATAGCAAATGAAGGCAGCCACAAAGCGACATCAAAGGAGAGAATGGGCAAAAATAGCCAATGTTTTGAAGTTTCCATAACCTGTTGCCATACAAGACTTGAACCCTGGGCGGCCACATATTACGCAGCGCACCTGTCCACTGGGCCCCTCACATCTTCGGCTAAGTAGAAGGAATTGTTCCGTATCATAGTAGTAAATCAACACTATAAAAGTTTTTAAAAATGTTCAAATTATCAGAAATCCCCCGAAATGAAAGACAATGGTAACTATTGTAGTTTTTACTGGCATTATCACATCGTACACTATTAAAATCGAGTGACTGGTTCGCTTTGATCTCGTAAAATGATGGCGTGAATTAAGCGGAACGTGCCCACTGTGACATTGTTTCCTACAGACTGTTGTTTCCTGCAACACTGATTCATTTAGCCTGGTGTTTAACCTGGGAGCTACCAGGTTAGAGTTGGAGCATAAATTACCGTGGCAACTCAGCTGAGTTTCAGGTTAGCAAGGCTGGTGGAACGGATCTCTGTCTAAAAATAGCATAGTTTACAGACTTGAGCTCGGATTTGGGGTTACCGCCGTTGATGGAATGGTCCCCAGGATCACTGTGATTGGCAAAATAAACTTCGGTCCTGGATCACTGTGAGCAGTGAAATGAAAAATGTTCCTGGATCGCTGTGAGCGGTAAAATAAATAATAGTCCTGGATCATTTAGAGAGTGTTAAAATGAATAATGATCCCGGATCACTGTAAACAATGGTCCTGGATTACTGTGAGCTTTAAAATGAACAATGATCCAGGATCACTGTGAGTAGTAACATAAACAATGGTCCTGGTCACTGTCTCTTACTTGACCACTATGCATTTATTTTTCCCATGTACCCCCTGGAGTGTGATCGCATACCCCTAGTGGTGCAAGTACACCTGTTTCATTTGGGAAACACTGACCCAAAATACGCTCCCCCTCAACCCACCACAATCCTCCCTTCCTTCCCATCACCCATCAACTACCAGTGTCGTTGACAACTCTGACCGGGTCTGTGACAAAGTTATCTGAAGGGCCCACCAATTACAAAGTATGTAATGGGGGCTTGCGTAATGCAAGTACTTCAGACCCCCCTGCAAGCTACCAAGAATGGGCCCCAAACGAAAAAAGAGGGCCTAATATCATGTGGAGGGGGCCCGTTTTCTTCAAGTCAAGGGCCCATGTGTCAGGGGCCCACGAGGCAGGGGCTGCGGGGGTACACTTTACTCCCCTGTGGGGACCCAATTCTGCCCCCCCTCCCTTCTGGGCCCAAGACAACTGAACCTTTTGTCCTTCTTGGTCGGCTTCCCTTTCCCCCTTTTTTCCTGCTACTGCAATTGTTTGTTTGTTAGAACGTTTTTTATTATTATTATTGTGCAGCCAGCCTACATTACAACACAAAGTGACTTTCTTCCCCGCCACCGTGCAATCCATCAGCTTGGAGGTGTGAAAGTAAAGGTGGAAAAAGAAGGAGAAGATTGAGGTAGGAGGAGAACTGAACGTTTAATTCCCTTGCCTTTCTTTTTCCTGTTCTCCTCTCCTTTCAGATGGAGAGAAAATAGTGTACCTGTATGAGCAGGGAAGCCGACAGGGGGCAACAAAAGGGGTTCATTACCTCGGGCCCAGGAAGCGGCCAGGGGTCCAGAATTGGGCCCTCATCACATTGTTTGTACTGGTTGGGGAGGTGGGCTTTCGGATGACTTTGGCCCAGGCCCATGCTAAAACTGTCAGCAGCCCCGCCTGTATGAGTAATCTGTACCAATTGTGTTAGATCTTCACTAATGTTGTGCTACCGACTTACTGTTTATACGGTACAGCCAGGTATTACAGTGATGATTAGTGTTTATATACAGCCAGGTGTAAGAGTGGTGACTAACTGTTTATATACAATACAACCGGCCATTGCACAGTTTTGACTGAGCAGTTCCGACACATCCAACATTCACAACAACATTCACAGACAGGGGCGCTGCCAGAAATGATGGGCCCCATGAAAGATTCGAATTTCGGGCCCCCTTAAGGGCCCCTCTCAGTGCTTGGGCCCTTAGAATCTGTACCACTTTTCCCCCCCTAGCGGCCCCCATGTTCACAGCGGTTCCAACACAGCAATACTGATCCCCAAGAACATCCGCAAGCTGAAGTTTAATTTTGTCGTTGTTGTTGTTTTAGTTTAGTTTTTTTTCTCCTTTTTATACCGTGCTTAGGTTGATAAATGTTTTTCAGTAGACTCCTGTGTGTAATTACTTGACTCTGGGCGGGAGTGCTGTAAGCATATTAAACTGTGTCTTGATCCTTCTGTCTCTCTGTATCGGTTTTCACACCAGTTGGGATCCTTATAATAATAGCAATAATAATAGATTGGTTTTATATAGCGCTTTTCTTGGTTTCTTTTGAGTTTTGAAGTTTGCAGAACTGCATACACATAACCATTTATCAATGCCACCCAATACTTTCTTCAGAAGCAACATGTTACATTGCCCCATTTCACAATTATCAAACATAAGACATGATGCTTTTTTTATCTTTTGCCAAGAGTATTTGTTGCTTTGTTCGGTTGAGCACATGGATTTTGTTTTGCCCTCTCTCCAGAAACACTGTGGCTTGACCCAATTCAGCAAGTCTAACAGAGTTATTGATATGCTTAACTGAGTATTCTAAGTCACTGACAAACTGCCATAAAAAAACACCTTAAAAAATATTTGTGATGTCACACGACTAAGCTCACAGCAACACAGACTGTGATATTTGCTCATTCAGGACGAAAAGAAAACTTTTGGGTTTTTTTTTTCAGGGTATACTGTATGTAGGCTAGATGTAGCAGTTTGGTCTCCACTGTTCAGCTTCATATTAAATCTCATCCGTTACCCCACAATTCCAAGCTTTTTTCTCAGTTGTCATATTGTTTCTCTTGCCTGTGCCAAACTATTCTTTAGTATTCTTCTCTAGAATTATTCTCTGTCTGACTCCCTGGCATGCACTCTTGGGTCTGTCTGTCTGTATGTCTGTCTGTCTGTATGTCTGTCTGTCTATCTGTATGGTCTTTGGCTCCTGTCACTGGCTCCTCCATGTCTGCTGGCTCTCCTGCGGTTTGCTTCTCTCTGCCATCACTCACCATTTGTCTCAACTATATATCTCTTCCCCACTCACTCCAGCTGTCCCTCTTGTCTCCTGTTTTTGGGTCTCAATCTTTCACCCATCCCCACCACCAGGGCCACTGACAGCTTTGGTTGGGCCCAGGACAAAGTCATCTGAAAGGGCCCCCCCACCACCTGATACATACAATGTAATGAGAACCCGATTGTAGGCCCCCCTCTGTCCCTTGGCCCGGAACAAATGTCCCCTTTGCCCCCCTCCCCCCCTTTCGGCTGCCCTGCCCACCACCACCACCACCACCACAACTCCTCCAGCCAGCCTCTTCACTTCCCTCCTGCCTATCTCATTCCATCGTCTCCTCCATCACGTTAAAACATGTGAATATGAATTCAGCACTGAGAGCCAGGCCTTGCCCTCCTAGTGACGCAACAGCTTCAGCGTTGCTACCAGTCAGGTCAAGAGCAATGCAAGTACTTTCTGAGTTCCCGCAAATACAGGAACTCCTCCCACTTTGTTGGGAAGCAAACAATCATTAGCAAACCAAGGGAGGCCATTTGGGAAATGCTGTTTGGGAAATGTTAATTGTTATGCTCTTGGTCAGACCAAGTCTCGTAGAGTTTTGAAAGTCGAGGATAATCAGGCTAAGTCGATGTCATATCCTCTAGATTGTATTTGGTCTCAGACTACTCCCTTAGACAGTGTTGAATAAACGTTGCTTTTTCACTGTGTTGTCGTCTTTTTCTACTCTCGTCACACCACTGGTATACCTCCAGTCCAACTCCTTCAGCCAGCCTCCTCTGTCCTGGCTGTCTGCCCCGTTCGTTTCTCTCCTCAACCTCCATCTACTTGGTGTCTTTTTCTACTCTCGTCACACCTTGTCAAATTTATTCCGTCTGTCTCTGGCTGACCCGTAATCCTCGCCAAAGCCCTAATGGCGGCTCCAGCATGCAGAGTCTGAGGTGTGTGTGTGTGTGTGTGTGTTGTGTTTATGTGCGTTTGTGTACATGTGTGTGTGTGTTTGTGTGTGCGTGCGTGCGTTTGTGTGTGTGTGTGTGTGTGTGTGTGTGTGTGCGTGCGTGCGTTTGTGTGCGTGTGTGTCTGTGTGTGTGTGCGTTTGTGTATGTGTGCGGGTGTCTACGTGTGTGTGTGTGTGTACTGTATGTGTATGTGTGTGTGTGTGTGCTTTTGAGATTGGTGGTGCCTCACCATCAGCCTGTCAGACTACCCGTGACTCATTACTTTCTCCTAGGGATGCACGATACCCCTTTTTTCAAAAACCGTACATTAATGTCTGAACAGTGGGCCTACTTGCCGATACTAAGTACGATACAGATACTTTTACCCACAACCTATAATGAAAATGCACAGCCTTTTTTCCACCTGTGATATTTTTTCCTTTCTATTTCCTTGTAGATTTAAACTCAAGTTAGTAAATGTAAGCCTATGAGGCAGCACTTTTTTTCCCCGTGCTTTCAAGTCAGTGGAACATAATGAGATGTTGCATTGTTTCATGTAATAGCAGTATCGGTGCCTGGTGTAGGCGAGTGTTTGACGAGTACGAGTATGAGTATAATGACCAAGTATCTGGGCCGATATCGATACCAGTACCAGTACCAGTACCTGCCAGTGCCGGTACTAGTACCTGCCAGTACCAATACCAGTATTGGTATCGGTGCATCCCTACTTTCTCCTCTGGTTTGTTGTCTCATTAGGGGGAAGGCTCAACCCTCACGGTAGATTACTGTAACAGGGCTGCCTGCCAGTCCAAACCAATCACATCAACCAGCACAAAAACAAAACAACATACAGAAAGAAAACAAAACAAAACAAAACAACAGGTCCAATAGCATCGGTGTAACAGCCTCCTCTTCTCTTCCCATTAGCCCCACTCTCCTCCTCATCTTCCTGTTCTCTCTTCTTCCCTCTCTCTTTCTGCTGTCTGGTTTTTGTTGTGATTGGTGTTGGAGCTTAAATTGCTCGATGGGCATAGCAGGCCACTTCAGCGGTGTGGCTTTATGCAGGGGCCTGTCACAACAAGACAAGCAAACTAAAGGCTGGTTTCCACTTGCTAGTTTTCTACCCAGGACAGCTCGACACGGCATGACTCAGCCGGCACTTTTTCCATTTCGATTGCACACGACACAGCTCGACTCAGCTCGAAAAACCAGCCGGCCGGCTGAAGCGAGCTGAGCAAGTCTTTCGCTCTTTATGATATATGACCCAGAAGCTGCGTCAGCTCACCCTGACCAGTGAATCAAAAAATAATCATGGTGGCCACCGGATTGCCTCTGATGGACTGCTCTTTAGTTTGACACTGTATTACTTTGATATTAAAATCGAAGGCAGAAATCAACAATGTAGTATACAAATATGATGTCACTGAAACTATGTATAGCCTACTTTGATAAGTGAGATATCTGTCGGCCTTACCTCAAGTCAACTAGCCTACGTAAACTAAAGCTACATGACAACGGCAAAAACGTAACTCTAACCATATTCCGGGTAACAAGGTTTGTAATGGAAAACCAAATTAGGCTGGTATGACAGCCCCACTCAGCTCGAAATGGCACAGCCGAGTTTATGTGAAAAAATGGCATAAGCAATAGCCTGGGCCCTAAATTCTCTCTTTTCATTGGGCCGTTAATTTTGATCTTTTTATTCGTAGCTTATTTGGCAGGGACAATGCAGTGTACATTGACATATCTATGCAAAACCATGACATATCTTGTAGATGGGAATACAGTCATGGGTGAGCGGTTAGGGCGTCAGAGTTGCATCCCAGAGGTTGCCGGTTCGACTCCCGACCCGCCAGGTTGGTGGGGGGAGTAATCAACCAGTGCTCTCCCCCATCCTCCTCCATGACTGAGGTACCCTGAGCATGGTACCGTCCCACCGCACTGCTCCCCATGGGGCGCCACTGAGGGCTGCCCCCTTGCACGGGTGAGGCATAAATGCAATTTCATTGTGTGCAGTGTGCAGTGTTCACTTGTGTGCTGTGGAGTGCTGTGTCACAATGACAATGGGAGTTGGAGTTTCCCAATGGGCTTTCACTTTTTTCACTTTACATACAAGGTTTATAGCCAGATGGCTAATTTTCAACCCCAGTCCCTGATCAGGACTCCGTTTCTCGATTCTTGCCTTTGCTAACCGTCTTAAGTCGGTCTTGAGTTGGTCGTAAGTTGCTCTTGAGTTGGTCTTAAGTTGCTCTTGAGTTGATCTTAAGTTGGTCTTCAGTTGGTCTTTAGACGCAAGACCGACCGAAGTCGCGACCAACCTTTGGACGTACGTACGTACGTTCTCAGACACGAGGAAGTCTTCGGAAATGCTTGGAGTGTCTCGCCTCAGCTCGGCTGCATTGGTCACAATCAAAGTAGTGACGGCGTCATGATTCACGTGGCTGTCAGATACAATAATTACAACGCTATCAAAGTCCACAAATCTTTGTCAACACAACCGTGCCCTCAAAACCATCCCTCGTCGACAGCAGAAACCAAATAATGCATTACATGTCACAATGTCTTATATTTTATTCCGGTTTTGCTAAATCAATCTACGATAAGTCTTCAGTAACTTCTCTCAGAAACCGGTGGTTGGTGGATGAGTGGTTGTCGCAATGATTCTAGACCCGAAGGGATAAATGTATGCATGGACTTTTAAATCTCTAACATCTATAATATTCTCCTCTGAGTCCGCTTGAGTTCTAATTTTCACAATATGTTGTCGCAGTGGGAAACAAATAGACTACTCACGCGCGCACAACGTGGTCGGATTGCGCACACATTGTGAACATTTCTACTATGTCATTGTTGTCTATAGACTACACTACACGAACTCCAACCCATCGCAACCCTGGGAAAAAATGCAGCTTAATGAAATAATGTGAGGATATAGCCTACTCTGAAAGGCATGCGACATCACATTGGGATCATTTGAATCATTGCACATTTACTTAACGCGGCCCGCTGTCATATGCGCGAGGCAGAGGGTTGAGAATATGGACACACACACACACACACACACGCGCGTGCGCGCGCTACTGATATGTCGCGCTGTCTTTGGGTCTCTGTTTTGGGTCAGATATGTGTAACCTACGTTGTTACCCATGTCTCTACCTTGAAGTGACGAACTGGTTGCTTGGGGCTTTTTACGACGATGGAAGAAAGGAGGGACAGCTGTGAAGGTGGTTGCTGGAGAAAGCGCGGTCTTACTGTAGTTGAAGTAATTTTTAAAAAGGCTTCAACTGTGGATACCCCGAGGGATGCCTTCATTGCGCTCTTCAGTGCGAGAGGGCACCAAGTTAAGTCATTTCCCTTTGAACAACCACACAGAGTGGACAGTTCAATGCTGCTTGAAATGATAACTGAAAGGAGTCGAGAAATAATAACAAAAAAATATTTGTCTGTTTGTCGTCTTTCTGCCAGCACGTCTTTATGCGCGACGGCTACAAGAAAAACAATTGCCATTATGACCTTTACACGTAAAGATGTGCAGGAAGGGATGATGCACGGAGGGTCCGTCAAACACAGTACACATGACATCTCCATGAAAGTCGTTAAATACTTGTCAACGCAATCATGTCACCGAAATCCATCCCCAATAACCAAATGTCGGTCTACATATCACTGTAGCATAATCACGCCAAATAACTACACAGAAATGGCCGGTGAAAGCGTGATGGCATGTATACTATCCTAATTCTCACTTGCTGGTGGTAACTGGTAACATATCCATTTCGGCTGAATTTTAAATTAAGCGCAGGTGCCTTATCTGCACAACAGTATATCCAGTATATCCACTTCCACTCATCTCTCTCTCTCTCACTGTGTGTGTGTGTGTGTGTGCGCATCCAGGCTGGCGCGCGCGCAATTCGGGCATATTCGCAACTCTCTGCCTCCTCTCCCTCGTGCGCAGTGGACCGTGTGACTGACGCCATTGCGAAGTTATTTGGCGCGATTTTATTGTGCAGTGATATGTACAGCGACATTTGGTTATTGGGGTGGATTTTGGGGGCATGATTGTCTTCACAGGTATTTAACGACTTTCATAAAGATGTCATGTGTAGCCTACTGTGTTTGACGCACCTTTCAATCTTCCTGCACATCTTCAGGCACAATGCTCTTAATGGCAATTATTTTTCTTGTGGCCTACGTTGGACGTAAGGACTTGCTGGCAGGAAGACGGCATACACAACCAAATATATTTAAAATTGTCTAATCATTGGACATTTTGTGTGGTAAAAGTTAGACGCTTGTGCACTTGGTGGCAGTAATCAATCACTGTCTCTTGAACTCTGCCTGAACCTGCCCCAAGACGCTGAAATGTCAGGAGCAAGACCAACTTAAGAACAACTTAAGAACAACTTAAGACCAACTCAAGACCAAGCCGGAAGACTGTCTCACGAGCGACTTAAGACCTTGGTTACAACGTTGGTCTTAAGAACGAACAAAATGGCTAACGTCGTTAGCAAAGGCACTGTCGAGAAACGACCCCCAGGCTATCTATAATGAAACATCACATAATACATAAAATATACAAATGTCATCTTTAAAAATGCTTCCAATAGCATTAAAACAAAAGGAAAAGCAATACATTGTGCGCATGAACTGTGTGTGCATGCGTGAATGTTGTCTAATACTTGCCATCATGATAACATTTCTGGTGTCATGTCAGCCAGTCTGTTTCATTTTTGTGTTGAATGTTTTAAACTCATTTTGAGTTTCTATTTCAATTGGTAAGTCTTTCCGAAATTTGAGTTCCAATTATTAAAAAAACTTGACTGGCCAAACCGCCTCACCTCTTTCCCAAATACCTCGAAGCATCCCTGGCTATGCAGCTTCTCTCATCAGGGAGGGCTCCTCAAGTCTCGACTGCTGCCCCCCTCTAAATCCCCATGTCAGGGGCTGTCTGGGAGGACGGCTGGAGTGGAGTCTGATTTGGGAAAGAGCTGAGGTGTGACAGCTTTAATTCCTTGCCTGTTTGAGGCCAGGAGGCCATGCTTGCCTTGTTGATATGGTCTAAGCAGGACTGGACTGGCCATCTGGCATATTGGGCATTTCCCGGTTGACCCTGCACCCTCGTGGGCCCCTATTTTCAGATTTCTTTTAAACATTTCTGAAAATAGAAGCCCAATAGGGTGCGGGGCCCACCGGTTAGTCAGTTCTGCGCCGCTTATTATGAGAGGGCCCCCTTTAAGCCAAAAGTGCCCGTGCTCTATTTCTCCCCCAGACCAGCCCTGGGTCTAAGTGCCAATCGAAAGCAGTAGCAGTAGCAGCAGCAGCAGTAGCAGAAGCAGCAGAGGGCCAGAGAGACAGGATAATGTCATCAAGTCACCCACCCATACACCTTTACTCACATTTACACAGTCTTTCAAAGAGAAAAAAAGTTCACTACTTTTGTTTAATGTGTCAAAAAAAGACATATCCTACTGTAAATATAATAAGTTCAATTTTGAGCCTGTCCTGTTTTATGATGTGTATTTCTTATGATTTTCGCTTTCTGATAGAGATAGGGAATATTAATCTCAAACATCTGATGGCAAGAGAACAGAGGTAAGCAGAACATGATTTTACTATATTTTGAAAACCTTTGAATGCTATCCAGATATAGAGATGTATAACATGCAAAAACCCAAAGCCATTTGTAATACATAAGAAGACAAAAATAGAGGTTGTTGACAAAAAAGGTTTGCCAATTTGAACACATTCTGACACACGATTTAATATTTTGTGATTAAGGCCAGGTAATATTGATGTGAGTGCATGAGGCTTGCCGTCTTGCGCTGTTGATATGGTCAAAGTGCCAATTGAAAGCAGCAGAAGGTAAGGCATAATGACTGCTGAATTAGTGAAAGCCCACCTGGGAAACTCCCATTGTCATTGTGACACAGCACTCCACAGCAGCGATCATGACACAGCACTCCACAGCAGCGATCACTGCACATAACAAAACTGCATTTGTGCCTCACCCGTGCAAGGGGGCAGCCCCCAACGGTGACCCAAGAGAGCAGTGTGCCAGGAGAGTATACCATGCTCAGGGAAGGAAGATGAGGGAGAGCACAAGTTAATTACTGCCCCCACCAAACTGGCGGGTTGGGAGTCAAAATGGCAACCCTTGGGCTACAAATCTAGTGCTTTAACTGCTACCCATGGCTGACTGATTAGGTCACCCACCCGTACCTCTACTCACTTTACTCTCTTAAAAAAAAGGTCCAGAGGAATCTAGAAACAAGAAGTGAGTAGACAAGGGGTGAAAGTAGGCCTTGTCCGTAGTACCGGTGTAAAGCTGGTGTGCGGTACCGGGTAAGACAATAGGGTTAATTCTGGCTAAAAACCTACATTTGAAAAAGTAAGGATGCTATTTAAGTAGAAAGTACATACAACACATTGTGACATCTGTGTTTTAGAAAACTCTGGCTTTAAAAATATGCATTTTAGTATTCCCGAAGGGATGTGTTTACGAAAAGGCCCAAAGGTACGTATTCAAAAATATCTATATAGGCCTATACAGGGTGAAGTGTCAAACAAATGAAAGGCAAAGAAGTTCCAACGGAGCCTTTACTGTATTTTTGCACTGCTGCCACGTAAGTCCAGTTTATTTTGAGCATGTCTTGCGTTTTGATGTACATTTTTTTAATGTGCTTGAGCTTTCTGATAAAGATATTTGTGAAATATTTACAACAAAACACAAATTAATTAGCAG
>NC_085879.1:26470083-26495721 GCF_034702125.1 Engraulis encrasicolus
TGATGGTGAATTAACGCCGCATTAATTCCATGCTCTAACACAGTGGTTCTTAACTTGGGGTGCGGGCATCCCCTGGGGGTGCGCCAGAGATTTCAGGGGGTACGTTGAATTTTGTTTGTGTTGCGGTTATGACAAAATTCTGCTTCCAAACATTATAATTGGGTCAAACCAAGTAAGGGTTAACGTTCGGCGAGAAGGTCGCTACCGTGGAATAGCAGCACGACAGAGAGAATCTTTAGACTTTGCTATTCCACAAAGCGACCGACTCGCCGAAAGTTAACCCGCTTATTATATGGATATACTTAAATGATTCACACATGGCGGGGGCATTTCTTTAGGCCTATTTAATGTTAAAATTGTTGCTGCGCAAAACAAAACAGTGCCGTTGTGGAACACCGCTAGGCAACAGCTAGGTAGCCAGGACAACAGGTGTTGTCTATCACAGCAGCTGATTAGAGTCTTGTTGAAAAGTCGCTTTAGCAGTGAAAAGTCTTGTTGCCATTGACAGCGGTCTGTTATAGACCAACCCGTCCGTTATCGAAAAATAACAGACGTGCGAACGTTTGGGAGCCCCGTTGAAATGAATGGAGCATTCGACCGATGACGTCACAACCATATAATAAGACCAATTTAAAACATGTTTTGGTCCCCATGTAAAGGCATTAAAGTATTGATTTAATGTCTAAAGCAAAAATCATTGTAATTAATCACTTAAATCATTTTTTTTGTGCATATACATGTGTAGACGTTTGGGTTGGGGGTGCGCGGCTTATCTTGGGCACTGGTTATCGGGTGCTCTAAGAAAAAAAGGTTAAGAACCACCGCTTTAACTCAGTGTTTCTTCACTGGTGGGTCGGGAGGGGTCCTGGATGGGTCACCGAGCTCTGATGCAAAAATGTATTAATTCACCCTTTTATTGTTTGTCACCAAATGTAAACAAGATGTGGTATTGGATAAATAAAGGAAGCCCACCTGGGAAACTCCAACTCCCATTGTCATTGTGATACAGCACTCCACAGCAGACAAGTGTTCACTGCACACTGCACACAACTAAATTGCATTAATGCCTCACCCATGCAAGGGGGTAGCCCCCAATGGCTCCCCAAGGGAGCAGTGCAGCGGGACGGTACCATGCTCAGGGTACCTCAGTCATGGAGGAGGATGGGGGAGAGCACTGGTTGATTACTCCCTCCACCAACCTGGCAGGTCGGGCGTCGAACAGGCAACCTTTGGGCTACAAGTCTGACGCCCTAACCGCTTACCCATGACTGTGATGTCGAAAACAGTGAAATATGGTTTATACTCCTCTCCACCAGGTGTGTTGTATGTCTGTATGCAATGATATGCTGATGCATTTTATCAACTGCATGGATATATTTTTGATCATCATTTGAAGATTTAGACGGCACGATAAAATATTGGGTCACAGCGTAATGAGCGTGGAAAATTTGTGGGTCCAAGCACTATTCCAGTCATGGGCGGAGTTTCTGGGGGGGAAGGGGGGCCCTGTGAGAGAATTTTAGAGTGTTATTTCAATGCTTAGGGAGTTAGAGAGAGTTAAAATGACTATCTAAGTGTTGAATTAACACTGCATAGCCTATTGAACCTGAACCTGGGCTGCATGCAGGCAGAGATGGTGATAGAGAGAGTTAGACCAGCACCCCAAGTGTTAAAACTGACTATCTACAGTAAGTGTTGAATTAACACTGTAAAACGTATTGAACCTGAACGTGGCAGGCGGAGATGGAATAATAGGAACAGCAGGATGCTCGCTCATCCTTTAAACAACATGACTAATCCTTATTATGCAGCCTTAAATTGGCTGGCTATGTGTGGTTCGCAATTCAGCAGGGCTGGACTGGCCATCTGGCATACTAGTGGGCATTTCCCGGTGGGCCCCTCGACGGGTATGGGGCCCACCGGTGACTTAATTCTGCACCGCTAATTATGGGGGGGGTTAAATCCATAAGTGCCCGGGCCCTATTTCTCCCCCAGACCAGCCCTGCAAATGCAATTGAGACCTCGTCACAGCATGATCTGGAAAATGAGATGAAACCTCAAAGGCCTGGAGCCTTGTGTTGCACGGATAAACTCGCATAGCTGTTTAGAAGTTGGTCATACTTTGATGCAATGGTTTCATCTAATAATTGTTTTGTATATAGAATAAAAGCAATCGGTACATCTTATATATCTTGCAGAGATCCTGCTGAGAAGGCGTTAGTTTAATCTTTTTGCACATAACAGATAAGCGTGTAACATATTACAGATGATTTTTTACATTCAATTGAAACATTAGAGATAGTGACAATACAAAACATTATGAAACTGTATGTTGAGCTTTTAAAGAGATTTGTAAGTGAAATATTGGCTTCAGTTTGCTAGTCCAGTGAAGGTGCTGAAAGCAATGTGGCCAATAAAGGAATGCTATTCAAAAAGCAAAAAGAGGGTTTGACTTGTCCATCAAGTCAAGTCAAGTCAAGTTTTATTGTCAATTTCTTTACATGCACTGGTCATACAAAGAATTTGAAATTGCATTTCTTGCTCTCCCATGCAGACATAGACTAATCTAGGTAAGGACATAGACAGTATAGACATAGACAGTACTCATGCAATCACATTGATGGATGGGAAGCGAGTCATTATCTCTACAACAGGATAATACATATTTGTTCAATGAATGTACCGATAACTGGACAGTAAAGATAATCACTGGTGCACAGATGGGCAAATTAAGATGTCAACAAGCCATCACTTTATGTTTTAGTCACCAGGGTTCGACCAGGTTTACCATAATGGTTATGTACCAACCCACATTAAATTATAGACGACACTACGGGCAGGCCATGGGGCAACATCCCTTGTTGTCTTTTATCAAATTGATTCAATTGATTCAATATAATCATCAATTTTATCAAAGGATGATGTTTACTATATCTCTGGACCAGTGCATCTTCCTGGTGTCATCAGGTTAGGTCGTGTGTTATTCAGCAACTTTCTACAAAGGCAGACTTAAACAATATGATTTATCCCAACAGATTTGGGAGAACATCTGTTGCACTTGGAAGGATGTTCTTAGGATAGATATTTAATTTGCTGACATTATGGCATGTCTAAGGGCTGACCTTTTTGTCATTCATATGGTCCTGATGGATTAGCCTACTGTGCTGCTGTAATGTCAGAGGGAATATTAATAATGTTTACAGTGTTGACTGGAACACGGTTAGTGTCAGAGTGGGAAGCAAAGGGGGAAAAAATGGGCCCAAGGAGAAAGGTGGCCCAAAACTGGGGTGAGTTTCTCAAAAGAGAAGTTGTTAGCCTGTTAGCAACTTCGGTAGTTGCCAATGGGAAAATGCATTGAAAACAACAAAGTAGCTAATGTAGTAAGCAACTTTGGTTTTGAGAAATTCACCCCTGGGTTATTACATTCCAAAGATGGAGCTAAGTCACTCATTTGTAAGTCACAAGTAAGTCTCAAGTCCTTCCAATCATGTCCGAGTCAAGTCACAAGTTCAGACACATTTTACCAAGTCAAGTCCAAGTCCAAGTCGTACCCAAATCAAGTCAAGTCCAAGTCCAAGTCTCATTTTTCCCAAGTCACCAATATGCACAATCGTGACAACTACTTTTGGTCATACATTCATTACTTCTCTACATTTCTTTGCCCCATTTGCCAGTCACATGCTTAACAGACTACAGGTATGAATGCAGAAAATAGAACATATGTAGACTTTACATGTCATTGCAAGTCATTGCAAGCAAAAACTGTCAAGTCCAAGTCAAGCCTCAAGTCAATATATAGCTTACAAGGCCAAGTCAAGTCACAAGTCATTCCTAATATTGCCAAGTCAAGTCTCAAGTCAAGTAGGCTTATTTGTGACTGAAGTCTGACTCAAGTCCAACTCACAAGTCCCGAGTCCACATCTCTGCTGCATTCTATGGATTGGGGGCCCATTCAGATGACTTTGTCCTGGGCCCGACAACAGCTGTCAGCAGCCCTGCATGGTTACACGTCCCATCCTCACAAAACAACGACAGATGTTGCAATTGGAACATGTAAAAGAGATGTCCTGAGGGAAAGAATAAATTCCTCCTATTTAAATGCAGCTTGAGTTGCTTACTTAAAGAAACGGACAAATATCACACATTTTCTGATTAAATTGCTCAGTCTTGTTGTAGGCCTACAATAGATAAATGCTCAATTACATTGTAATCGTAATGACAAATAAAATGATATTCTATATTCTATTCTAAATTATGTATCTGTGTCAACAGTACGTGGACTAATCAAATGACATAAAACAAAAAAAGTAAAACGTAATTACACTTCATGTAAAGTAGACAAAAAGATTATAACAGCGGTATTGTTTGCTGCATGTTTAGTCCTTCACAAAAGCAGTGCTGGCAGAGACCTGTAAGCTCAGCTGATGAATTAGAAAACAGTTAGAAAACCCATAGAGATACTATATTCATGTCTTATCTCTAACTTCTACACCACAGTACTATATAATAGATCTGTCAACACTAATTTCTGGTCATGTTAATCCTGTCTACCCCAACTCACAGAAAATGTTTCTGCACAAGTGCAATTTCATTTTTCTGTAGTCTTTATTTTTTCCCCTCTCTGACTATTACCTGTGTTACACGTGTCTTGAAATGTTCATATCCATGTGGGCATTATGTGTATTTATGTAAGATATTTGAAACCTTCATTTTCCCCCAGGGATCAATAAAGTTCCACTACTCTACTCTAGAGTGTTATCAAGCAGAGTATTTAGTGAGTGTAATGGTGTATTGTATATGTGCCTTGTTGTCATGTATCGGTGTGTATTTGGTGTTGGCAGTCATGGGCGTCAGACTTGTAGTCCAAAGGTTGCCGGTTCAACTCCCGAACTGCCAGGTTGGTGGGGGGAGTAATTAACCAATGTAATTAAGTGAGTAATGAACCCCCATCCTCTTCCATGACTGAGGTACCCTGAGCATGGTACCATTCCGCCGCACTGCTCCCTTTCGGGCGCCATTGGGGACTGCCCCATTGCACGGGTGAGGCATGAATGCAATTTGGTTGTGTGCAGTGTGCAGTGTTCATTTGTGTGCTGTGGAGTGCTGTGCCACAATGACAATTGGAGTTGGAGTTTCCCAGTTGGGCTTTCACGTTTTCACTTTTTTTATTTGATGTGACGTTGTTGTGATGCTAAGAAGCATCAGGTCTGCACAGATACAGCCTCATATAATCATGAAAACACATTGAACTGAACAGATTCATGATTACTGTCTACTTGTCATGTATGACACAAGGAGGCAAATACACACACATGTACAAACACACACACACACACACACACACACACACACACACACACACACACACACACACACACACACACACACACACACACACACACACACACACACACACACACACACACACACACACTTCACACTCACTGACTGGAATAATGGAGAAGGATGATAATGGCTTGTGTTAGAAGATTGAAAAGCGGAGGCGTCACGGCCAATTTATGCCCATGATTTGCAAGGCAAGTCACAACTTCTTGGAAAAACAACCAACTCACTAGTATGCACAAAGTAGAGTTCTTTATAACCAGTCACAAATACGGTCTTTGTTTGTCCATGACACTGTCAACTGAATTAGCAAATACAGTGAAATGTGGTACAATGCAACACAAAGCAACTTTGGCATTTTTTCCTGTGTTTTGGTTTCTTTGCAGTCCATTGTTGTTGTGGATTGGCTGAAGTGTGAGAGAAATACCAATACAATACCAATTGTATACCAATACCAATACGAAGGCCGTGAAGTTAGAGACATGAAGGTCAAAAAGCGAGGGAGTATGATGTGACAAAAAGGAGGAGAGCAATGAGGAGAGAATACACACAGAGAAAGTGTGAAAGAGCATGAAATGTTAACAAAAATGCATGAGATAGTTAAGCAGTACACTGTGTAGGATGGTGGCCAGAATAGGTATTGCAACTATGCTGCTAAATATCGAAACTGCTGCCTTTTGTGAAATGTAAACTTTTATGAATATTTACTAAATAGTAAACTTGTATGACCAAAGTATAGCACGTTTTGCAGCTAAAAATTTAAATTCTGTTAATTCTGTAAAAAATATTTCTGTAAATTCAAAATGGTGGACCATGGCGAAGATCCACCTTTTCATGTTTGAAAAGTGCAATTTTCCCAATCATAATGAGAAGTCCTACTTAGAATGTGATGGTGGTGGTAAGCATACATGGAAATGGCAACCTTTCTGAATGGGCAGCATGTATTCTGGAAATCAACTACTAAAAATATTACACAGTGCAGGAATAAATGAAAGTATGAGTAAACAACAATAGAAACACTTCAGCTTGGCATTTGGTAACTTGTTTTCTTGTTGATGTTTGCATAAATGAAAGATGAGTTGCCGTTGCAAACATACAAATAAATAAACAAACAAACAAACAAACAAACAAACAGGCAAATAGGAAATGTGTGCTGATGTGTAAATGAGATAGCGCACGCCCCAGCAGAGACGCTCTTGTAATTGCGCGGAGGAGCAGAATGATTTAAACATTCAGCAACTGAAGAGGATGCAGAGGATTAAACGTCACTGTGTGTGTGTGTGTGTGTGTGTGTGTGTGTGTGTGTGTGTGTGTGTGTGTGTGTGTGTGTGTGTGTGTGTGTGTGTGTGTGTGTGTGTGTGTGTGTTTGTCGGAGTTGGTGTCGGTGTGTGTGTGTGTGTGTGTGTGTGTGTGTGTGTGTGTGTGTGTGTGTGTGTGTGTGTGTGTGTGTGTGTGTGTGTGTGTGTGTGTGTGTGCCGGTGTGTGTGTGTGTCAGTGTGCACGTGTGTGTGCTGATGTGATTCTGCTTTTATGAACCAGGAAATAAGAAACAAGAGAATGAATTTTATTTCAGGTTCCTTCTCAGTGTCAAAAAGAATAAAGGAATAAATTAATGAGTAAGTGAGTGACTGAGATAAAGAGGAGTGAGAGATTAGGAAGGAAGGATGGAAGGACGGAAGGAAGGAAGAAAGGAAGGAGGGGAGGAGGGAAGGAAGGAGGGGAGGAGGGAAGGAAGGAAGGAAGGAGGGGAGGAGGGAAGGAAGGAAGAAGGGAAGAAGAGTATAGTAGGAGGACAAGGAGAATGATGAGGGGGAAAGAAAGGTGGAAAATAAGGAAGAGAAGAGAGGAGAAGAGAAGAGAAGAGAAGAGAAGAGAAGAGAAGAGAAGAGAAGAGAAGAGAAGAGAAGAGAAGAGAAGAGAAGAGAAGAGAAGAGAAGAGGAGAGGAGAAGAGAAAGAAGAAGCAGAGAATGATCTGACTGATTGTCGAATGTGTGACCGAAAGTGATTGAAGAGAGGGGTAGGGCCAGAGAACTGTTCTTTGGATGTTTGAATGACTGAGAGAATAGATATTCCTAGAGAGGGCTAGAGAGCTGTTTATTTTGGACGTGTCAGTGAGTGAAGGAAGAGATAACCTGTGGGCTATTTTGATGTAAATGGACAGTGTGCATCCACGATAGAAACGATATAGAAACAGATTATTGTAAACGTAGAGAAGAGATAGCCTGTGGGGGGAAACAGAGGGGGGAATTAGAGAGCGGTTAATTTGGAAGTGTGAGTGAGTAAAAAAAAAAGAAGGAGAACGGGGAGGAGGAAAAGAAGGTGGAAAATAAGGAAGAGAAGAGAAGAGAAGAGAAGAGAAGAGAAGAGAAGAGAAGAGAAGAGAAGAGAAGAGAAGAGAAGAGAAGAGAAGAGAAGAGGTCCACAGCCGATTCAGTAAAAATAATGCAATAAGTCAGAAGGAAGACGTGTTGGAGAAGACTGTGTTTTCTTCAGTATAAGGCTGGAAGATTGTGAAGATACATATAGGTATATATGTGTTGGGGAAGACGCATAAACACAACATGATTGTTACCCTAAGGTACAGTTCTTTGGCAAAATTATACATCCAGCTTTTTGCTTAAAAGTGAAGAGCCATACAATACAGCCTATTCAGTAAACAACAGCAATAACTCATGTTTGTCCTCAGGAGGGAGAAAGATATGTTTTCTTCGTTGGACAAATGCCAACATCTTCTTATCAGGGCTAGAAAGCAATAGTGTTACATGCCACTTTATGGTGATGAGAAACTGCAACTTGGAGGTACAATCTGTTTAACATGGCTTTATTGTGCCCCAACAGAGGGTTTGGTTTTATAGAAGGGGCCTACTCCACCTTGGGAAAGAAGCAGTTTGTCCACCTTCTATGTAACACAAACACGAATACATTACAAGGGATATATGTGTGTGTGTTTGGGGGGGGTCTGTTTCTTATTGAAATATTTATAGGTGGCATGGTGTGCAGTCTATATGATGTATGACGACATCACGCGCTATGTCACACGCATACAAGCTCTCTCTCTCTCTCTCTCTCTCTCTCTCTCTCTCTCTCTCTCTCTCTCTCTCTCTCTCTCTCTCTCTCTCTGTTTGTTCGCTAATAACACATGCATGAAATTGAAATGCCCACTAGCCTTCTGCAATATTTTATTTCTTAATGGTCCTCATAAAACAAAAAGACTTGTCAATTACATTAACAATGTGTTTAGCATTCTGTTCTATATTTGTGCATTTTAAAACAGCCTACATATTGGTTTAATTTACAGTATGCGAAATCTTTTGATAATAGAATGTTGCTTGTTCAAAGTCACATTCCAAAGGGAATGCTGTTTTTTTTTCCAATTGTCCTTGCCAGGGCTGGCCTGGGGGAGAAATAGAGCACTGGCACGGGCACTTTTGTCTTAAAGGGGGCAATCGTAATTAGCGGCGCAGAACTGACTCACTGGTGGGCCCCGCCCCCTCGAGGGGCCCTATTTTCAGAAATGTAAAAAAATATGAAAAAATATATATAATATACGTGTATCCCTTGTAAGGTGTTTGTGTCATTTTGACCCGTTTTCAGTTTCTAGCTTGAGAAAAATAATATCAGTTATTACTCTTTCACACTAAGATTCACTGGCTTTGGCTCATTTTCAGTGAGGAACATGAATCTGAAAAATAAAAACCCTGCACATTTGTATTACACAGGAGGTGTTCCCGGGTCATTTTGACCCGTATCACTTTGGGGGGCTTATACATCAATATTTTCTAAACTCTCTGATACAATAGTGATCACATGTTGATTAGACAAGGAAGAGGGTGAATTATGTGGAAAAATGAGTGCGCAGTAAGAACACTGGTGGCTCAATCCGAGACCTTGGTTCACTGTCTCCTTATCTTTCTCTCTATATATATCTCTCACTCTCAAAAACATATATAGGCCTACACAGAAATCCACAAGCATAATGAAGGGAACATGAGGATGAATGAGCTATGTTTTTTTCCTTTTTAAATTAATTTTCTATATGCCCGGGTCAAAATGACCCAAACACCTTCTAAGTAACACAAACACGAACACATTACAAGGGATATATATATATATATATATATATATATATATATATATATATATATATAGCCCGTGAGCCAGTGGGGTTCACTGGTACCACTTGGGGGGGGCAAATTCTCACTATATTTTTCTGAAAGCTATGTGTCTCTGGAGTATATTCATGTATGATAGCAAGCTGGATCTCATAGCTTTGTGGTTTTACAGCCTCTTTAGTAAATACACCATTTGAAGAAAGAAATTAAAATCGCCTAAATTAAAATGTATATTAAGCCACTTCTGGCTGTTATATTAGCCTTCTGGAGTGGTTTAAATACCGTTATTAATTCAGATAAATATTCTACTTCATAGTTCCATCATCAGAATGACCATTTTAATTAATATGTTGAAATAAAATA
The DNA here is from genome assembly GCF_034702125.1 of Engraulis encrasicolus. NCBI lineage: Eukaryota > Metazoa > Chordata > Actinopteri > Clupeiformes > Engraulidae > Engraulis > Engraulis encrasicolus. The sequence goes on from NC_085879.1 coordinate 26,479,903, forward strand.
TTATAATATGGCAATTTATGCTCCCGATCATACATAATTGCATCACTTCTAATAATGTCAATAGCTTTTGGTACAGGTGGTATGGCAAATTCTCACTATATTTTCCTGAAACCCATGAGTCTCTGGAGTATACCTCTGTATGATAGCAAGTTGCATCTCATAGCCTTTTGATTTCACAGCCTTTCAAAGATTAAGGGGAAAAACGATTTTCTAAAAATTTACTATTTTTTTAGTTGAACCACTAACAACAAGCCATAGAAGGTCCTAATCATCATCGGTAATATTTCTAATGTCGTCCTTAATGTTGACAGATATTCACTTCATGAAAATTCTGCATACCATAGCTGATAAGTTTTAGCCCATTTTCCAATAATTAAAAAGGAGTCACATACTGCACAAGGAGTCACATACTGCAGACACATGTTTTAAAATAAAATATGTAATTTGCTTATGGTACAGTTGGTTAGGCAAATTGCCACTATATCTTTCTGAAAGGTATTTCTGGAGTATATTGCTGTATGACTAAGTCAGAGCTCAGCTTTGTGGGTTCACGGCCTCTTTTATACATGCACCATTTGAAAAGATTGACAAAACTAGCCTAACTTTTAAAAAAATACTCTCATGCCTCTTTTCCACTGGCGTTTTTCTGGTAGGCCTACAGCTCGACACAGCGCGACTTGGCCGCCACTTTTTGCTTTTAGAATAGGCACGACACAGCTCAATCGTAAAGCAAAAAGTGGCGGCCTAGTGGAGCTGTGTCGAGCTGTAGGCCTACCAGAAACACGGCAGTGGAAAAGAGGCATTAGACCACAGTCTGGGCATTACATTAGCTTGTTGGAGGGTGGAGTCACAACTTCAAACAAATGTTTCACATCATTCAAATAGTCACCATACAAATAGTCACCATTCAAATAGAGAATTTTGTTTGTAGTTCAGTGGTTTTGAACATTAATATCATTCTGTATGTCATTTACAGAAAATTTACTGACAAGAGTTGAAGGGGAATGTAGTTTACATATTGTTGTCATAAAATTCAATAAGTCTAAGTCATTGCCATGTAAGCTACCATAAAAAGCAGCAGTGTTTTATTGTCAATACTACAAACCCAGTTACAAAAAAGGTGAGGCGCTTGAATTCTTAATAAATAGGACTTAATAAAAACCTTCAAACCACACATACCGTACATTATACACTGATTTCTGTGTTTATTTGTGTTGAAGTATACACAGTACATTTTTACACTTAAATAGAGTCAATCTCAAACCCCAGTGTTCAAATGTATTCCTGCACAGGCATTAGTCTTGACACCAAAAGAGCAACATTTAACTCTGATTCAGAATTCTTTCTGAGTATAGTGTAGAGGTACTCTATTCAGCAGTTTATATTTCATGGGACTTAATTTACACTGTTGTCTGTGTTTATTTCTGTAAAACTAAAGCATTTATTCCAACAGGGACTGTAACCAATACCCTGTCAATAACTTTGTCACTTTGGATAAAAGTGTTAACTAAGTGTAATTGTACCGAAAGGGAGTTGCCCAACCAGGACTCAACCTCTGACCTTTTGTGGTTTTAAACTGAAGCTCTGACGGCTACACTAAAGAGCCACACTCATTGGCATGACAGTCAGAACACAGGCACAACCTACATTACTTCACCCACAACCCATTACTCCACCCATTACTCCATCACACTGCCTTCCCCTTCGGGAAGCACACCCATGGTGAAGCACACTGGGCAGCTGACCATCATTCTTCGCTCATCCAGTGTGCCCCATCATCTATGCTTCACCCATCACTGGGGTCCCTCACACTGGAGTCACCAATCCTGGGGGTTCCTCACATAGAATTGTGGCTCACACAATGGGTATGCTTCTGATAGCCTCATGGTAGCCATCCCACTTCTGACACCATTTGTAGCAAAGAGGAGTAGAGTTGCCCAGGCAAGACTCAAACCCAGACCGCCTGGGGTGGTAAACTGGGCCTCTGACCGCTACACTTAGGAGCCAGGGTCATTAATGTGACAGTCAGAACACACCCACAACCCTAGTGATGGTTACGCCATCATAGTAATGTAATGCAATGTAACCAGTGATGGGCAAAATCGACTTACTAGTTACAATGCAGTGCCATATAAATTACTAGTTTTTCCCTTTCCACTTCAGCCAGGTGATTGGCTGGTTGAAAAATCCCCTGGTTGAATGAAGCCCTTTTTCCATCATTCACTTTAATGTGATGTGCATCAAGAAGTTAGTGTGACACATATGATGCAAAAGTCTTCATATCGCTCTACTGCTCTGAGAGAGAGAGAGAGAGTGAGATATATTTAGGCAAAGTTTTTAGAATTTTACCTTATATTACTGAAGTAGCCTATTTAGTCACAAATGTCAATTGAATTTGAACATTTGCCTAGAAACAGTATTACTTCAAAATATTTGGAAATTCCTCAACAAGCCTTTGAACAAATTGATGGTTGGGCCCAACTTGTAGGGCACCTTAGCCTACACACCATTTCAGACCTGCTCATAACAGTTCAGTGCATTTCATTTGCAGAGCAGAACTTTCAATGCCCAAAGCATTGATCTCGAGACATGTTGAGAAACGAAAGATAAAAAAAATTAATCAGATTGCAGTTTGAGAATGCACAAAGAAAAACACCTTAACCAAAGTAAGATCCATGAAGAAATATATACTAACCAGACCAGAGTCTAGTGTGGATGAGCTTGACTGGACTGATCAGAGTCCTGACCTCAACCCTTGGAATGATAGAGCGGTGACAACCAGGCGGCCTAACATCATCATTACTAGTACTTTATATGACCTCACAAATGAGCTCCTGGTCCTGGTTATGCAAATAGGAAATCATGTATCTATTTTGTATATTACTGAAAATGGAGTTTATATTGTATACCAAATGTAGAGTATCAAGGATTACCAGGGTATCACAGGAAGGCAAAATGTGCAGGATAATAATTAGAGATGCACCGGATCCTGATTTTTAGGATCCTGCCGGATACCGGATCCACTGCTTAAGATCCTGCCTCTCCTTCCAATGGGAGGAAGATGTCTGCAGCTGAAGAAGGCCCCTTTGGTGAAAATGGTGGTGATGGTCGAAGAGGAGCATGCTCAGGGTCCTCCTTTCAGCTATTGTTGCGTCTCCAGATGCGAACCATGTATCTCAACTCTCATCATGGCGGCGCTCGAATGAGCAGCGACCTGAGAGTACGTGTACAGTGTATTCTTAAACGCAATTTCGTTGTCAAAACTCGTTTTGGTCAATGAAAAATAAAAGCTCTTCATTCCTGATCATGTCCATTCCCTCCTATACACTTCATAATTGTTGTGTCATGCTGTGCAGTGAGCAAATTTCTGCATGTAGCATGACTCTGAGTTGTAACTGTCTGGTGGTGTACAGAAGGGTGGGATAAATAATACTGGGGAATGTAGAGTTCCCCTTTGTGCACCAGTGATACTGACCACAACCTCTGATATTAGGTATCCCATTCTGACAAACTGCCATAGTAGTTTAACAGGCCAGGCCACACACCCACCCTCAGCAGTTAATCTCCACTCCCACATTCTCCTGGTAGGCAATGTGTCATAGCATTGACAATGTCACAGTTTGTTTACTATGAAGAGGGCATTAAAATCTGATGAACCAGTTTTTGTTTTACTGATGCCAGGTAAAGTCAGAAAATATAACCATCTTCAAGAATCTATAAGTTTGCATATTCTGGAAGGGGCACAGTATTAGATTATCATTTGTTATCTTGTAAATGTATCTGAGATTAAAGTATATTTAAGAACTTTGTCAGGTTAATTGTGGGCTATATACATTTGTTCTGATTTGTTCATTCAATCAAATGGTTTTGGAGAGAAAAGAAACATATCACATGTCAATGTATTGTCTACGAACCTATTTCCATGCAATGCTACTTTCATATTAGAGAATAGGTACATAATTGTACTTCTATTTGTTCGGACAGAAGTGAATTCATTTTTATTTTTTTCATTTTAATTTCATTAATCATATAATGTGTTGGATTGCACTACAAAAGTATAACTATTTCTAATTTATACCCATATGGCTTTATTCTTACTTCAGCTCACTGGTGAAAAATGTACATGAATTCACAACACTATAGATTATGACACCATGTATCTACAGTATGTGGCTCCGACATTTTTAATTATTAGAAAATGGGCTAAAACTAATCAGCTATGGTATGCAGAATTTTCATGTAGTGAATATCTGTCAACAATAAGGACAACATTAGAAATATTATTGATGATGCTTGGGACCTTCTATGGCTTGTTGTTAGTGATTCAACTGCAAAATAGTCACTTTTTAGAAAATCGATTTTTCCCTTTATCTTTGAAAGGCTGTGAAATCAAAAGGCTATGAGATGCAACTTTCTATCATACAGAGGTATACTCCAGAGACACATGGGTTTCAAGGAAATGTAGTGAGAATTTGCCATACCACCTGTACCAAAAGCTATTGACATTATTAGAAGTGATGCAATTATGTATGATCGGGAGCATAAATTGCCATATTATAATATTTTATTTCAACATATTAATTAAAATGGTCATTCTGATGGTGGAACTATGAAGTAGAATATTTATCTGAATTAATAATGGTATTTAAACCACTCCAGAAGGCTGATATAACAGCCAGAAGTGGCTTAAGAGACATTTTAATTTAGGCGATTTTATTTTTTTTCTTCAAATGGTGTGTTTACTAAATAGGCTGTAAAACCACAAAGCTATGAGATCCAGCTTGCTATCATACATGAATATACTCCAGAGACGCATAGCTTTCAGAAGAATATAGTGAGAATTTGCCCCCCCAAGTGGTACCAACAACCCTCTTTTTGGGCTCTCGGCTCACGGGCTAATATATACAGTGAGGAGAATAAGTATTTGATCCCTTGCTGATTTTGTTGGTTTGCCCACTAATAAAGACATGATCATTCTATAATATTAATGATAAAATGTATTGTAATATGGAGGGCCAGAATATCAAAAAGAAAATCCAGAAAACAACTTTGAAGAATATATTTAAATTAATTTGTATTCCATTGGGGAAAATAAGTATTTGACCCCTCTAGTCAAAGAAGACAAAATACTTGGTGGCAAAGCCCTTGTTTCCTCGTACAGAGGTCAGATGTTTCTTTCAGTTAATGACAATGTTTGTGGATATATTAGAAAGGATTTTTGTCCACTTTTTTTTGCAGATCATCTCTAAATCATTTAAGTCGCATGACTGTAGCTTGGCAAATGGGAGCTTTATTATAGGGTTAATGTTTGGAAACGGTCTAGGCCACTTCATGACCTTAATGTGCTTCTGCTTGAGCTACTCCTTCGTTGCTTGGGCTGTATGTTATGGATTATGTTTATATTGGGAGGCCAATTCATGACCCACCTTCAGTCTAGTGGTGGTGGGAAAGAGGTTGGCATGCAGCATTGTACGTTTATATGTCTCCCTCCATCCATTTCTTGACGATGTGAAGTTGTCCTGTGTCTTGGCCAGACAAACAACCTCAAAACATAATTTTACTACTTTCATGTATGATGTTGGAGAAGGTGTTGTTCTTGGGATCATAGGCAACATTTCTCTTCCTCCAAACACATTGAGTTGTGTTAATGCCAAACAGTTTGATTTTGGTGTCATCTGATTCCAGCACCTCCCAGTCATATCCTAATCCAGTTTGATGTTCACTGGCAAACCTCAGGCGAGCCTGAACAGGTTCCTTCTGAAGCAGGGGTACCATACATGCACTGCAGGATTTTAATCCGCAGTGGTATTAAGTGTTTCCAATAGTTTTCTTAGTGATTGAGGTCCCAGCTGCCTTGAGATCATTTCCTAGCTCCTCCCATACAGTTTTAAGGTGCTTTACCTTTTTATTCTGGATATTGAATTCCCACAAGGTCAAATCTTGTATGGAACCACAGACAGGCCTAAGATTGATGATTGATGATCATTTTGTATGTCCTAAAATTGGGAAGAAATGCACCAACAGTTTGCTCCTTAATATCCAGGAGCCCATTTCAGCCTTGCTGAGTTCTAAAATATTGTCCCTGACATCCTTTGATAGCTTTTTGGTCTGTCCCATGTTGGCGAGTTTAGTTTGATTGATTGACTGATTCAATGGACTGATTCTGCAGATTTGTGCAGGTTACTATTAACAGGTGTGTTCAATTCAGATAACAAGTTGATTGGAAGTGCCATTTGATCTGCGGGGTCAGAACTCTTAATGGTTGGCAGGGGATCAAATACTTATTTCCCTCAATTAAATATAAATCAATTAATATATATTCTTTGGAGTTAATTTGTGGATTTTCTTTTTGATATTCTGTCTCTCCATATTAGAATACATATTATCATTAACATTAAAGACTGATCATGTCTTTATTAGTGTTCAAACCAACAAAATCAGCAAGGGATCAAATACTTAATCTCATCACTGTAGGGGCCCAGGAGGGTGCGGGGCCCACCGGGAATTGCCTGCTATGCCATATGGCCAGTCCAGTCTGGTCCTTGCCCTCGTAGTCTCGGACAGAGCACCTTTTCGCACCAATACAAGCAGACAACATTTTAAAACTTTAGAAGTTGTAGCAGAGTGAAAAAAGTCCACATCTTGTTCATGACTGACATTTAGATCTTGTTGTTAATACATTGTATATCAGCTTGCCTGTCAGATAGGATTCCAAATCCTTTAAGGGCATGGATGGGGAATGCATACCCAGAGAAATGTTTGCCTGAACTTAAAAAGCCAATTTATTTGCTTCTGCTGCTTGCTGGAAGGGTTGTGGTGTGCTCTTCTTGATTTTAAATGAAAATAAAAAGATGATGAGAATCTGTCTGTTAACATGGGGTGAGATGATTTTCGGTGGAAAAAAAGCATACGTCTATATATCAGGGGCTCATTATCAGGAGGTGAATTTCTCTTCCTCTGAGGGCAGAGGTAACATTCTCCCCTCAGTGTAGACTAGAGGTACAATTCTGTCAGACTTGTAGCCCAAAGGTTGCCGGTTCGACTCCCGACCCTTCAGGTTGGTGGGGGGAGCAAGTGCTCTCCCCCATCCTCCTCCATGACTGAGGTACCCTTGGGGCGCCATTGGGGGATGCCCCCTTGCACGGGTGAGGCTTAAATGCAATTTTGTTGTGTGCAGTGTGCACTTGTGTGCTGTGGAGTGCTTTGTCATAATGACAATGGGAGTTGGAGTCTCCCAGGTGGGCTTTCACTAGCCTAGTAAACTAGCACCACCCGCTGGAAGACAAAATGTTTTGGCTGCATTTGGGTCTGGCCCCGCATCCTTGTAGTGGTCTGCCAGGCTTGCCAAGAATCTGGCTAACCAATCACAATGCAGAGATTTGTTTTGAATCAAAGCAGGCGGGGTTTTGAGGGAGTGACGACGAAGCTCGCACGTTAGCGCTGATTGAGCGCCGGCCTGTAGGCACCGGCACGGTTTGAAAGACAACGGGTTGTTCTCATCAACAATATTCGGATGTACTATTCATTGGGGCCAGACTAAATTATACATCCAATCTCACATTTAGGCTGGTTTATCAGGCTAGGCTTTCACGCTTTCAGATGAATCTCTCCTGGACACAGGAGTAGAGGTAACACTCAGACTTCATGACAGAGGAGTATCTCCTTGTCCCAGTGTGTGTACATTATAGGTCACATTCTACCCTCAGATACAAAATGGTGGAACATGTGCCAACACAGGAAGCAGATACTCTGAGCGTCCATTACAAATGACAAAAGTAAGGCATCCTCCTTGCTCCTGTTCTTCACTATCTGATGCTTCACTGGAAAGGACTGAAGTAGGAAGGAGAGTCACCTAAGCATGTCAGATCTGTAAGGTTATACAGTAGATAAAGACGATGAAGACGTGTTAAGTAGGGATGGGCATAATTAACCGATTAACCGATGATTGATCATTAAACATTTAGTCGAATAAATTAATTTTCGCCGACGAACCGTTAAACAAAAACAAAACAAAAACTTGAATGTAGGTTGTTCTGCCTTCCATTTAATTCCATGCCTGAGTTTAGTTTCTCTCACGTAAATCCTATGGTGAATACCGCGACCTAGTGGACTTTCTCGCGGTACTGCGCCTTAAGCGCAACTCTACTTCCTGGGCCTCGTTTCCGAAAGGGCCTTAAGTACTACTGAACGCTACGTGCTACTTAAGTTCACACGTAACACCATCGTAGAGCTCACGGAGTGTTTCCCAAAGCCAACTTAGCAAAGAACCATCGCAGGTTGACACGTAACACTAAGAGAAGTCCACGAGTGGTCTGGGGTAGTCTTAACGCGCTAAGATTGATCGTAACGGCATGGCACAGTGGAGACACCCACAGGATATGAAGGGAAAAGAAGAAACTTGTGCATAGATTGCTGTTTTAAGACGCGAGTGGCATGGCACAGTGGAGACACCCACAGGAAAAGAGGAAACTTTGCGCTTCAAGTTGATGTTTTAAGACGGGAGTGTAAATATCATGGCACGACAGTTGACACTGTAACGAAAATAAGAAGGTAACATTAATTGTGTAAGTGTATAAAATAAAAGCAATGTGTTTGGGAAATATTTTACTGGCAGTATCAGGGCGTTATTAAAATGTGATCAATCATAATTTGTGTGGGTGCTTCGTGAACAAGAACACGGCATCCACACGCAAAATAAATAGGGGGCTTAGGCGACCAGAGACAAGAGTGCTGATGTCGGAAGGCAACCACCGAAACATTAAAAGAAAAAGAAAAACGGTCAGCGAGTCGTTGCGCCCTCTTTCATTTTCAAGTAGCCTACCCTAAAAAAGGGGAAGGGGACGCAGAAAATACACGATAGTTGTAGGCTAAGGGTAAACTATGAGGCAGCGATGGGGATTCGTGTAGATTATTTGTTTTAATAACAGCAGACTGCCGGGCAAAATGTTCCTACTTTGCGCGCCGCTCCCCAAATGAGCATCCCAATTTGGAACTCCTAGACCTACTTGTCTTCTTAAATATTAAGCACGGTAGCCAACTGGTTTAACGGCATAGCTCTTGGTTTTGCATGATTTCATTGTGTGTGTGCATTTTATTTCATTTGCCAACAATACCTCCTATCGATAGTTGCAAACTGCTACAAATGTAGAAAACAACTTTTGATACTGACACACGCCTTACATTTTGTAAATGGTTTAGCAGCATGACGGCGCAGTTCACGCCGAGGACACTTCAGCACCACATATGTGGACAGCGATCCTTAAGAGCGACGCTACGAATGATCTTAGAAGCTGTGCACGCGCGTTGATGTACGAGTGTCTTTGGGAAACAGTCGTAGGAAATCTAAGAACATTCGTAGGATCACTGGTTAACGACACACGTAAGGCTAAAAACCATCGTTATCGGGAAACGAGGCCCTGGTTAGTTGCAGCCAGTTTTTTCAAGTGTTTTCTGCCGTAAAGCCACCGGACTTCATCTCTCCCGCAATTAATATCTTTTCACACTTGAGCCTTGGACGATATAAGTCTGTAAGTAATCATTTTGTGTTGGATATTGTTTGTAACGAAATTGCATCGCTATTTTGAGGTAAATTTCGATCTATTTGGCTCTAGAAATGATGTTTTCTTTGCCTGGAAATGTTGGCTAATCTCATTCTACTTTCGGTTAGAAAATGACAAAGTGTACTGTAATTACTGCAATGTGAATTACAAATGCAGTTAGTCGACAACGTCCATGATGTATCACTTGAACACCGCGCATCCAAGCCTTGTAAAAGACGGCGGTGATTCATCTCAACATAGTCTCGCCTCGATGTCTGCACCGTTATGTGCCTTCGTTGTTGGCTCGCAACTTGAAGCCTCCCTCGTTTGCGCATTTCAGGTTTAACTTTTCTTGTTAATCACTTGACACTTGTGTTGTTAATAAAAACAAATCCTCAAAGAAAAACATGATGTTTTTGATGTATTTGTGTTATACAAGAGTATAGGGCATGGTGGGCCTAAATGTGTGCTGTTTTTAATATAAAAATGTTAATGGTTAACTGATTATTAATCATTAATTCTCCCGCCGATCGACGAAGAAATTTTCACCGTATGCCCATCCCTAGTGTTAAGGTCGAAAGTTACGTTAGTTCGGAACTCTAAATAAAAGCACAATAGGCCTATATAACCTTCCACATCCAAGATGGTCGGGTGACTCTCCTTTCTACTTCCATTACAAATCCCACATTACTGAAGCGGCTGAATGGATGAATGACAGAGTGACTGGACATTGATATATGGTTATATAAGTATGTGGGTATTGGCTGTATTTTAGATTGAATGAATGGTTTGGACAAATGGATGGGATGCTCTTTTTTTAAGTGTTTTATATTTTATTTTAAAAGCCCTTCTAGGGAAGAGTGTTGGAAATTAGCCCATGGCTATAAATGCTATGATGCTTGTCTGATGGGATGTCGCACAGCCAACAGTACATCATATGTATCTGTCCCTATCAAATAAACCAAACTGAACTGAATTGAATTGCATCCATGACTGAATATTTAAATCAACGAAATGACTGCATGAATGAGAATGAGACTCGCAGGACATTGCCAAAGGCACCCGGAACTGCCAGCCAGCAAACTGGTGCTATGGGAACCATCACATGGGTGGCGGTTAAGAGGACGTCCCACACTAACATTGGAGGAAATACTCAAGAAGGACGCCGGAGCCCAGAGTACCAGCCAACTGAAAAAATGTATGGAGAATCTGGATGACTGGAGGCAACGATGGAGGCTCGTCTGAGGATGACCTAGAGAATGAAATGACACAAAGACATGATTCAAGGACATAAAACATTAAAAAGAATCTGTCAGCATGAGATGACATAGCCAAGGAATCCGAGAGACATTTTGATGGAATGCTTTTTGCTGCTTGGTATAAACCCCACAAAATGTGACTGTTAACCTGAGGTAAGTATTCTGTGGCCACAGTTATTTTGTTTACAAGGTATGAAGTACATCCTGGCTTTTGCTGGAAAAAAAGTGAAGAGCACTCTAGTGCTACAGTGTTGAGGCAACAGCATCAATACAGTTTGTTTTTGTGCAGGGCGAATATGTGTTTTCACCAGTATTAGGTAGGAAGATGGCCTATATCTTTGTGTCCTTGCTTACCAGCATTTTAACGCTAGCCTGATTATCATCGATGTTCAAATCTCTTCGAGACTTGGTCTGACCAAGAGCATAACAATTAACGTTTCCCAAACGACGTGGTTGACCTGCCTCCCCTGGTTTGCTTATGGTTGTTTGCTTATCGACAAAGTGGGAGGAGTTCCCTTATTTGCGGGAACTCAGAAAGTACTTGCATTGCTCTTGACCTGACTAGTTGTAACGCTGAAAGTGTTGTGCCTAGGAGGGCACAGCCTGGCTATTATAACGTTACATGGTTGCACTTTATATATTGTGATGAAGCAGGCAGCTTTGGCCGGGCGCAGGACAAATAAAAGGGCCCCACCTTCAATACATTCGTTGTATGGTAATGGGGACCCAATGTTGGGCCCCCTGTCTCTCTGGGGCTAGGGTGACTGACCCGCTATATTGGCTTCCCTGGTGATGAATGACTGCACTTGGAGGTACTATCTGCTTAACATGGTTTATGCCCCAATGGAGACAGAGGTGAGAGAGGCTGGCCTTAGAGGGCTCTACTACCATGTCTTAGTCTTATTCCAAAGCACTTAAAAAAAAACTTTGATTAATTATCCACATTGCCAAGGGATTGCTACTACTCTATAGGATTTTTCGTTTCACCAAAGTGCCCTTATTGGATTTTTTTCCCTGCGAATTTGGGATTTCCTCTCTGTGGTACGATACATGTGAGTTTTCCATAGTTAAATAAAGAATCCTTGGGCTGGGGAGTTTGTTCCAGTGTTCGTAATCCAGTTCATCACACCAGATTTTACATCACATTTGTCATAACATATTAATGTACTCTACTCTGTTCAGACAGCCTTCCATTTAATGCTTAATGTTGCAGAACATTTTCACTCTCAGCCCAAGCTCTGTACCAATCGTAAAACATATGTAGGCCTTCCTTTGGGATATTGACTTTGTTCTGTGGACACAATTTCCTCTGTGTGTGTGTGTGTGTGTGTGTGTATGTGTGTGTGAGTGTGTGTGTGTGTGTGTGTGTGTGGGTGTGTGTGGGTGTGTGCGTGTGTGTGTGCAATGAATCGGTTAAACAAAATCCCATTGTGAGCCTAACTTAAAAGTATTGGGCTACACAGAGGCCGTAGGCTACTTGGTGTAGCCCACTGTCAGAAAGTTGCCGTATCAAGACAAAACACACTACTTAAACAGCACTGAATTATCCATAGTTTGACTACTTGGAAATCTTCTATGCTTACCATAGGGATATTGTACGTCATATACTGTACATAAGACATGGTTCCAAATAGCAGGTGTAAATCATGAATAATGTTCCTGCATTTATCAATCTCACAGGAACAACATAGAACATGTGTATATGCAAAGAGTTTGACAGAGTTTACAAAAGCAAAGACACGATTGTAATTACATGTGTTTTCATAGGGAACAGAGTAGGCTAGCCTATTGCAGCTCTGCTGAAGATAAACTTTAAGATTTAAATCCATTCAGACGGGAGCATTTTGGTTGGCTGAAACATATATGCCCTATGCACACTGCACCATACAGTAAGTATGCCACCTCCAGTGCACATGGTACATTTTACAGTGTTAGGTCAACACTCAAACAACTCATACAGTAGGGCCAGCACTATAAAGTGTTACATTTGACTCACTAATGCCTCTTTTCCAATGCCGTTTTTGTTCTAGGCCTACAGCTCAACTCGGCCACCAGTTTTTGTTTTTTGGAATGGGCACGACACAGCTGAATCGCAAAGCAAAAAGTGGCGACCGAGTCGCGCTATGTCGAGCTGTAGGCCTGCTTCAAAAACGGCAGTGGAAAAGAGGCATAAGTGTTGAATTAAGACTAATCCCACAGGATAACCCTCTTCTCCCTCCACACCAACTCTCCTTTGCCCATATCCACATCACAGATGCGGCTCAGTGTATATCTCCTGCATCAAAGCAGTATATGTGTGATGTTTACTCGTAATCAGCAACACATTTCACCTCTGGGGCGAAATGTATCCTTCAGAACTCTATCACAGCAATCTCACACGATAACTACGTAAGTAAACAGCTGTCAAAGGAAGCCCATTAACTCACATCTGTAAATCTCAAAGGCAAACCTCTTGCATAGCCTACATGTTACATAAACAGTCCCCCTTGTGTAGTATACTGTATGCCAGGTTGCATGTGTGACTCCATTTTCAAGATGGCCGCTCAGGCACACTGAGGGAAGAGATGATAATATACAGTAAACAATATATCTCTGTCAGACCTTTTATCTTGTCTAGGCAAGCCAAGGCAAGTTTATTTATATAGCGCATTTCATACACAGGTGCAACTCAATGTGCTTCACAAAGTTAACAAATGTAAATGAAAGGAAACAGGGAAGAAAGAAGGAAATGAATTAGAGTCAAAAAACATTTAAAACATTAAGATAAAACATAAGGTAACAATAATAATAAAATAAAATAAAACAAATTAAATAAACATAAAAATAAAAATAATAATAATAAGTAATTTAAGCTAGGGGAAAGCATCTGAGAACAGCTTTGTCTTGAGTCTAGATTTAAAGCTATCAATAGTGGGTGCATTTTTTATGTCATCTGGAAGCTGGTTCCAAAGCTTTGAAGCATAGAAGCTAAAGGCTGCCTCTCCACACTTTGTTTTGACTTTTGGAATCACCAGCAACTTCTTCTCCGTTGACCTTAGTGACCTAGTTGGTGCATACAGCTGAAACATATCCAGTAGATATGTGGGTCCCATTCCATTTAGTGATTTAAACACAAGTAGCATAGCCTTAAAATCAATTCTGTAGCTTACTGGGAGCCAATGCAGCGATCTTAAAATTGGAGTAATGTGGTCGAACTTCCTTGTCTTTGTACAAACCCCAACTCCGATGAAGTTGGGACGTTTGGTAAACAGTGAATAAAATCAAAATGCTATCATTTTCAAAACATTCAATCTATTCATTAGATGGAGAATAGTGAAAAGACAACATATTAAGTGTTAAAACCGAGAAAAAATATTGTTTTGGGGAACATATGTACTCATTTCTAATTTGATAAATCCAACACGTCTCAAAAGAGTTGGGACGGGGACAATAAATGGCAGCATATGTCGAGGAAGACTAAAAACAAAACAAAATTCAACACTTAACCGTTAAATACATTAACCGATGAGATGATTTTATATAAAAAACAGTGTTAATTCCTATCTTGGACATGATTTCACCAGCTTAAATGGTGGGTGTATTCCTTGTCATGTTTTACAATGTTTTCCTTTCTGTAGTGCTTACAGTGTGACAGCTCTTGACCAAAAACCCACCATTTTATCACCTGCTGGTCCTTATGATGGAGCCAAACTGTTAAAACATAGTAGAGAATGCAATTTGACCTTACTATGTGGCAGTAATCGAAGATCTCCCTTCAAAATATAATGCATGAGTGGCTTTTCATGCTGTTTAAAACCCATTTATACCATTCAGCACTGTATTTAACTCTACAGATGAGTGAGAACATCTTAACCAATGCACTACTGCACCTGCATGCCATCATGGAGGCTGACTTTTGAAGCTAGCACTAACACAAGTTGGATGGTCCATTTTCACTGTAGCACAGGATGTGCAATGCTCTATTATTGCCAAAAAGAATGGACTTCTACAACTTCTGCTGACTTCTGTAAGCAAAGGACAGTTTCCCATGTCTTCTGGGTCTATTTCAAGTGAGCTCAGGTGCTTAGGAGAATGTTACACCCCTGTATCATTTTCATGCATTAAGCATTCTTAATATGGTCAATTTTCAATAGCTCTAATTCCTGGAGTGCTAGAGTGAGACTACAGCCAATATATATTTCATGATGTCATGAACCTATACAATGATTTTATTAACAAAAATATGTCTTATATACACTCAATCGTGGTAAATCAAAGGGAATTCAAAAATGTATGTAATAACTATGGTAATTATTCCCTTTGCATCTTTAATTCTGAGTGACTCAGCCTCTCTGTAATGATCTTATACCTGGACACCTATATTGTCCGTCAGTACAATTCATTTTGAAATGTTCTTCTTTGTTGTTTTATCTTATTTGGATGTTTACTAAATTTCACTGATCCCCGTCCCAACTCTTTTGAGTCGTGTTGGATTTATCAAATTAGAAATGAGTACATACTGTATGTCCCCCAAAACAATATTTTTTCTCGGTTTTAACACTTAATATGTTGTCTTTTCACTATTCTCCATCTAATGAATAGATTGAATGTTTTGAAAATGATAGCATTTTGATTTTATTCACTGTTTACCAAACGTCCCAACTTCATCGGAGTTGGGGTTTGTAAGAACCCTTGCAGCTGCGTTTTGTACAAGTTGAAGCTGTTTAATGGTCTTATTGGGGAGGCCAGTAAAAAGACTGTTACAGTAATAAACTTTACTAGAAATGAAGGCATGTATTAGCTTCTCCAGATCATGTTTAGACATCAGGCCCCTAAATTTAGAGACGTTTTTTATGTGATAAAATGCAGACTTAGTTATACAGTAGCTTTCATGTGACTGTTGAAGTTTAGGTCACTGTCAATGAGGACCCCAAGATTTTTAACTGTTTCCCTTGCTTTCAGTCCCTTCGTTTCAAGGATAGTAGCAATCTTTTGTCTCTCCTCTCTTTTCCCAAATATAATTTCTGTCAGTTTATCGTGTT
>NC_085879.1:26495821-26515821 GCF_034702125.1 Engraulis encrasicolus
AGGACAATATCACACATTTTCTGATTAAATTGCTCAGTCTTGTTGTAGGCCTACAATAGATAAATGCTCAATTATATTGTAATCATTACAATGACAAATAAAATGATATTCTATGTTCTATTCTAAATTATGTATCTGTGTAAACAGTACGTGGACTAATCAAATGACATAAAACAAAAAAGTCAAACGTAATTACACTTCATGTAAAGTAGACAAAAAGATTATCACAGCGGTATTGTTTGCTGCATGTTTAGTCCTTCACAAACACAGTGCTGGCAGAGACCTGTAAGCTCAGCTGATGAATTAGAAAACAGATTAGAATTTAGAAAACCCATAGAGATACTATATTTATGTCTTATCTCTAACCTCTACACCACAGTACTATATAATAGATCTGTCAACAGTAATTTCTGGTCATGTTAATCCTGTCTACCCCAACTCAAAGAAAATGTTTCTGCACAAGTGCAATTTCATTTTTCTGTAGTCTTTATGTTTTTTCCCTCCCTGACTATTACCTGTGTTACACGTGTCTTGAAATGTTCATATCCATGTGGGCATTATGTGTATTTATGTAAGATATTTGACACCTTCATTTCCCCCCAGGGATCAATAAAGTTCCACTACTCTACTCTAGAGTGTTATCAAGCAGACTATTTAGTGAGTGTAATGGTGTATTGTATATGTGCCTTGTTGTCATGTCATGTATCGGTGTGTATTTGGTGTTGGCAGTCATGGGTGTCAGACTTGTAGGTCCAAGGTTGCCGGTTCAACTCCCGAACTGCCAGGTTGGTGGGGGGAGTAATTAACCAATGTAATTAAGTGAGTAATTAACCCCCATCCTCTTCCATGACTGAGGTACCCTGAGCATGGTACCATTCCGCCGCACTGCTCCCTTTCGGGCGCCATTGGGGACTGCCCCATTGCACGGGTGAGGCATGAATGCAATTTGGTTGTGTGCAGTGTGCAGTGTTCATTTGTGTGCTGTGGAGTGCTGTGCCACAATGACAATTGGAGTTGGAGTTTCCCAGTTGGGCTTTCACGTTTTCACTTTTTTTATTTGATGTGTTGTTGTGATGCTTAGAAGCATCAGGTCTGCACAGATACAGCCTCATATAATCATGAAAACACATTGAACTGA
This sequence comes from Engraulis encrasicolus, assembly GCF_034702125.1. Lineage (NCBI taxonomy): Eukaryota > Metazoa > Chordata > Actinopteri > Clupeiformes > Engraulidae > Engraulis > Engraulis encrasicolus. The sequence continues at coordinate 26,496,960 of NC_085879.1, forward strand.
ACAGATTCATGATTACCACTGGCGTGCACAGACATTTTGGGGGGCAGGTCCTGGGGTGATGGTGGGGGGCATGTGGAACTGGCAGCTGCAATAACGGTTCGGTGATTTTTTTTTTTTAATCACATTTGAATGAACATTCTACAGTACGCTAAACAAAACATTTCATTTAAAAAAAAATGAGGAATACTATGTTGGAAAGTTAAAATAATTAGACTACCATGTCAAGTGCATCATTTACCGCATGGACTAAAAAGTGTACTGTCGCTTTAAATGCGTGTCTCCAGCGCAGTGATCAGGAAGCGATTCCTTACTTGGAAAACTCTGCATCTCCGGTCATTTTTCCTCCATTAGTACAGATTTTAATTAGTCCATGTGTGTTTCCAAACTGTTAAAACGAATATTAAAGCTTAACTCTCATTTCAAGACGTTGTCAAAAGGATTTAGTCTATTACACGGGTATTGTGAGTGAAAACTGCTACTTTGGGTCGGAGGTTTTATCCGTGTAGGCTACACTTTTCTGGAGGTGTCAAGCACAATCCTCTATAGCCTAGGCCTACCTGTTTCCCACAACATAAGACATTGCTGTGAGCACCCGAATTTACGCACAACCTTTTTTTCTCCCTGGCCGTGACCGCTGGTCTGTTCCATGCCGTCTGACACAAATGTGATTTGGTGCGTTGCATAGTTCATCAGGAGGCCAACGTTTCCCAAACATAGGATACATGAATCCTCTTGCTGTTTCCCAAACATTCTGTTAATCTTTAGACCTGAAACTGTTTGAGCAACTTCTGGATTCATTAAGCTAATATAATGTTTTTTGCAATCATGTTACACGTGTTAATTGTTGACATCTTCTGCGGTAGATTTGATAGGGCCTAAATGCACAATTTGCAAAGTCTCATTATGAAAGCCAGGGCTCTCTTTAGGTCACTTCCAAAGTCACACGCAACTTTCAGCATCATAAATAGGCTATTGACTGTTACCTGGCTGGAGGGGAGAACGGCATGTGGGGCTGCCCGCCACACTGCTGCCTCTGCAACGCGCTTCCGAATCTGTCAGTTCAAGCGCGCTCACGTTGACAAAGAGAGCGATGTGTGCCGTTGGAGGGGGCATGAGGCATTATGGGGCATTATTATCACGCGATTTTAATTGATAATTATGTCTAAATGATGATGGGAACATCGAATACAGCGTTAACCCTACATTTAAGGAATAAAATAATTAAAAATAAAAACCGAGCTTTCAAAAGGGCACTTTTGTCTGTTAAAGGCAACTTGGTGTTGCCCAAGCAACACCACGTGTCTATCTGTGCACGCCTATGATGATTACTGTCTACTTGTCATGTATGACACAAGGAGGCAAACTCATAATGCATGCATGCACATGATGTACACACACACACACACACACACACACACACACACACACACACACACACACACACACACACACACACACACACACACACACACACACACACACACACACACACACACACACACACACACACACACACACACACACTTCACACTCACTGACTGGAATAATGGAGAAGGATGATAATGGCTTGTGTTAGAAGATTGAAAAGCGGAGGCGTCACGGCCAATTTATGCCCATGATTTGCAATGCAAGTCACAACTTCTTGGAAAAACAACCAACTCACTAGTATGCACAAAGTAGAGTTCTTTATTACCAGTCACAAATACGGTCTGTTTGTCCATGACACTGTCAACTGAAGTAGCAAATAAAGGGAAATGTATGGTACAGTGCAACACAAAGCAACTTTGGCATTTTGTCTGTGTTTTGGTTTCTATGCAATGCTTTGCAACACTTTCATGCCTAATCCATCGTTGTTGTGGATTGGCTGAAGCGTGAGAGAAATACCAATACAAAGAGGCCATGAAGTTAAAGACATGAAGGTCAAAAAGCGAGGGAGTATGATGTGAGAAAAATGAGGAGAGCAATGAGGAGAGAATACACACAGAGAAAGTGTGAAAGAGCATGAAATGTTAACAAAAATGCATGAGATAGTTAAGCAGTACACTGTGTAGGATGGTGGCCAGAATAGGTATTGCAACTACCGGTATGCTACTAAATATTGAAACTGCTGCCTTTTGTGAAATGTAATCTTTTATGAATATTTACTAAATAGTAAACTTGTATTACCAAAGTGTAGCACATTTTGCAGCTAAAAATGTAAATTCTGTTAATTCTGTAAAAAATATTTCTGTAAATTCAAAATGGTGGACCATGACGAAGATCCACCTTTTCATGTTTGAAAAGTGCAATTTTCCCAGTCATAATGAAAAGTCCTACTTAGAATGTGATGGTGGTAGTAAGTATACATGGAAATGGCAACATTTGAGAATGGGCAGCATGTATTCTGGAAATAAACTACTAAAAATATTACACAGTGCAGTATGAGTAAACAACAATAGAAACACTTCAACTTGACATTTTGTAACTTGTTTTCTTGTTGATGTTTGCATAAATGAAAAATGATTTGCCGTTGCTAACATACAAACAAACAAACAAACAAACAAACAGGCAAATAGGAAATGTGTGCTGATGTGTAAATGAGATAGCGCACGCCCCAGCAGAGGCGCTCTTGTAATTGCGCGGAGGAGCAGAATGATTTAAACATTCAGCAACTGAAGAGGATGCAGAGGATTAAAAGTCACTGTGTGTGTGTGTGTGTGTGTGTGTGTGTGTGTGTGTGTGTGTGTGTGTGTGTGTGTGTGTGTGTGTGTGTGTGTGTGTGTGTGTGTGTGTGTGTGTGTGTGTTGGAGTTTGTGTGTGTGTGTGTGTGTGTGTGTGTGTGTGTGTGTGTGTGTGTGTGTGTGTGTCAGTGTGCATGTTTGTGTGTGCTGATGTGATTCTGCTTTTATGAGAAAACCAGGAAATAAGAAACGAGAATGAATTTTATTTCAGGTTCCTTCTCAGTGTCAAAAAGAATAAAGGAATAAATGAATGAGTAAGTGAGTGACTGAGATTAAGAGGAGTGAGAGATTAGGAAGGAAGGAAGGAAGGAAGGAAGGAAGGAAGGAAGGAAGGAAGGAAGGAAGGAAGGAAGGAAGGAGGGGAGGAGGGAAGGAAGGAGGGGAGGAGGGAAGGAAGGAAGAAGGGAAGAAGAGTATAGTAGGAGAACAAGGAGAATGATGAGGGGGAAAGAAAGGTGGAAAATAAGGAAGAGAAGAGAAGAGAAGAGAAGAGAAGAGAAGAGAAGAGAAGAGAAGAGAAGAGAAGAGAAGAGAAGAGAAGAGAAGAGAAGAGAAGAGAAGAGAAGAGAAGAAGCAGGGAATGATCTGACTGATTGTCGAATGTGTGACCGAAAGTGCCTGAAGAGAGGGGTAGGGCCAGAGAACTGTTCTTTGGATATTTGAATGACTGAGAGAATAGATATTCCTAGAGAGGGGTATAGAGAGCTGTTTATTTTGGACCTGTCAGTGAGTGAAGGAAAAGATAACCTGTGGGCTATTTTGATGTAAATGGACAGTGCATCCACGGAGTGGTGTAGTCTACTTTTTATGGTGGGTATACTGTATATTTGAGCATTTTTTGAAGTAGGTATACTGTATATATTTGTGCTATTCAAAACAATGGATCAATCAATTTTAAGTGGGTATACTGAAATCCCTCCGCGTTCTACGTAGACTACACCACTGCATCCACGATAGAAACTATATAAAAACAGATTATTGTAAACATAGAGAAGAGATAGCCTGTGGGGGGAAACAGAGGGGGTGGGGGAATTAGAGACCTGTTACTTTGGAAGTGTGAGGGAGTAAAAAACAAAAGAGAAGGAGAATGAGGAGGAGGAAAGAAAGGTGGAAAATAAGGAAGAGAAGAGAAGAGAAGAGAAGAGAAGAGAAGAGAAGAGAAGAGAAGAGAAGAGAAGAGAAGAGAAGAGAAGAGAAGAGAAGAGAAGAGAAGAGAAGAGAGGAGCTCCACAGCTGATTCAGTAATAATAATGCAATAAGTCAGGAGGGAGACGTGTTGGAGGAAACTATGTGTTTTCTTCAGTATAAGGTTGGAAGATTGCGAAGATAAATATAGGTATATATGTGTTGGGGAAGACACATAAACACAACATGATTGTTACCCTAAGGTACAGTTCTTTGGCAAAATTATACATCCAGCTTTTTGCTTAAAAGTGAAGAGCTATACAATACAGCCTATTCAGTAAACAACAGCAATAACTCATGTTTGTCCTCAGGTGGGAGAAAGATATGTTTTCTTCGTTGGACAATTGCCAACATCTTTGTAATTCTTATCAGGGCTAGAAAGCAATAGTGTTACATGCCACTTTATGGCGATGAGAGACTGCAACTTGGAGGTACAATCTGCTTAACATGGCTTTATTGTGCCCCAACAGAGGGTTTGGTTTTATAGTAGGGGCCTACTCCACCTTGGGAAAGAAGCAGTTTGTCCACCTGCAGTGTTTTGGGTGGTCCACAGATTAGATCAGTGTTTCTCAACTGGTGGGTCGCGACCCAAAAGTGGGTCGCAGGGGTCATGGGTCGGCCGCGGAGCCTTGGCGTAAAAAAAACGTAATTCTTTTTTTTTTTTAAATCCAACTTTTCCTGCAACAGTTTACAACTTTTATTTTGATAGGATAGTGAACTCCGTGTCATCTGTTGTCATAGATAAAATCTGAATATTTATGCGAGATAGATAGCGTGCAACCAGTCATTCGAGTCTTGGTTACATTTTGAGAATTGCATTGAATAGACTTGAACGCTAAAAAAATTGGGTCGCGACCGAATGAGAGTTGAGACCCACTGGATTAGATGATTAGCCAGGCCACGCCCTCCTAGTGATGCAACACCTTCGGCGCTGCTTCTAGTCAGGCCAAGAGCAATGTAAATATTGTTTCTGGTCTCCAGAAAAATTGGGAACTCCACCCACTTTGTCGGATACCAGTCACCCAGTAGCAAACCTAGGGAGGCGTGTCAACCATGCAATTTGGGAAACGTTAATTGCTCTGCTCTTGGTCAGACCAATTCTCGAAGAGATTTGAAAGTCGATGATAATCAGGCTACATGCATTTAGCATTGGCCAGGGGGGCAGGTTGTGGTTGCTGCTGTGCATACAGTAGTGGTGCATGGCATAACATGAAACGTCAATTTGACAATATACGTCAATATCAATGTGAAAATGCTTTTAACATGACGTTATATTTCACGCACTTACATGAGACCACGTTGCATGCAGGTTGTCATTTCTGCTTTTGTTAAGACTGTCTGAATGGATGGACAGCACTCTGTCAAAATACTGTACTGGGGTGAGTTTCTCAAAAGTGAAGTTGTTAGCCTGTTAGCAACTTCGGTAGTTGCCAATGGGAAAATGCATTGCAAACAACAAAGTTGCTTGTAAGGTTTTGAGAAATTCACCCCTGTGTTGGCAGTGGAGCATCATTGGAAATAAATAAACCAAAAATCCAGGTATGCCTGCAGTATGTACTCTATACGTATGTAAGGAGATGTTTGTGTGTGTGTGTGTGTGTGTGTGTGTGTGTGTGTGTGTGTGTGTGTGTGTGTGTGTGTGTGTGTGTGTGTTGAGGGGGGTTGTTCTGTTTCTTATTGAAATATTTATAGGTGGCATGGTGTGCAGTCTATATGATGTATGACAACATCATGCGCTAAGTCACACGCATACAATCTCTCTCTCTCTCTCTCTCTCTCTCTCTCTCTCTCTCTGTCTCTCACTCTCTCTCTGTCTGTCTCTCTCTCTCTCTCTCTCTCTCTCTCTCTCTCTCTCTCTCTCTCTCTCTCTCTCTCTGTTTGTTCGCTAATAACACATGCATGAAATTGAAATGCTCACTAGCCTTCTGCAATATTTCTTAATGGTCCTCATAAAACAAAAAGTCTTGTCAATTACATTAACAATGTGTTTAGCATTCTGTTCTATATTTGTGCAGTTTAAAACAGCCTACATATTGGTTCAATTTACAGTATGCAAAATCTTTTGGTAATAGAATGTTGCTTGTTCAAAGTCACATTCCAAAGGGAATACTGTTTTTTTTCTCAATTGTCCTTGCCTTGCCAGGGCTGGACTGGGGGAGAAATAGAGCACGGGCACGGGCACGGACACGGGCACTTTTTTCTTAAAGGGGGCCCTCATAATTAGCGGCGCAGAACTGACTCACTGGTGGGCCCTATTTTCAGAAATGTAAAAAAATATATAATATATATACGTGTATATATCCCTTGTAAGGTGATCGGGTCATTTTGACCTGTTTTCAATTTTTAGCTTGAGAAAAATAATATCAGTTATTACTCTTTCACACTAAGATTCACTGGCTTTGGCTCATTTTCAGTGAGGAACATGAATCTTCCTAACCCCCTCTGCACATTTGTACAGGTATGTGGTGTCCCTGGGTCATTTTGACCCGTATCACTTTGGAGGGCTTATACATCAATATTTTCTAAACTCTCTGATACAATAGTGATCACATGTTGATTAGACAAGGAAGAGGGTGAATTATGTGGAAAAATGAGTGCAGATGTTGTTCGGTCTCTCAGTTGTGCATCAATGTTTCAACCATGCGCAGTAAGAACACTGGTGGCTCAATCCGAGACCTTGGTTCACTGTCTCCTTATCTTTCTCTCTCTCTATATCTCTGACTCTCAAAAACATATATACACATAAATTCACAAGCATAATGAAGGGAACATGAGGATGAATGTGAGGCTGAGCTATATTTTTTTCCTTTTTAAATAAATTTTCTGTATGCCCGGGTCAAAATGACCCAACCACCTTCTATGTAACACAGACACGAACACATTACAAGGGATATATAAAGTATATATAGGGGCCCAGGAGGTTACGGGGCTCACCAGGAATTGCCTGCTATGCCATATGGCCAGTCCAGCCTGGTCTTTGCCCTCGTAGTCTCGGACAGAGCACCTTTTAGCACGAATACAAGCAGACAACATTTTAAAACTTCCGAAGTTGTAGCAGAGTGAAAAAAAGTCAACATCTTGTTCATGACTGACATTTAGATCTTGTTTTTAATACATTGTATATCAGCTTGCCTGTCAAATAGGATTCCAAATACTTTAGGGCATGGATGGGGAATGCATACCCAGAGAAATGTTTTCCTGAACTTAAAAAGCCAATTTATTTGCTTCTGCTGCTTGCTGGAAGGGTTGTTGTGCTCTTCTTGATTTTAAATGAAAATAAAAAGATGATGAGAATCTGTCTGTTAACATGGGGTGAGATGATTTTCTGTGGAAAAAAGCATACGTGTATATATCAGGGGCTCATTATCAGGAGGTGAATTTCTCTTCCTCTGAGGGCAGAGGTAACATTCTCCCCTCAGTGTAGACTAGAGGTACAATTCTGCCCCCAGACCAGGTGAAACGGTTAGTGTCAGACTTGTAGCCCAAAGGTTGCGGGTTCGACTCCCGACCCTTCAGGTTGGTGGGGGGAGTAAGTGCTCTCCCCCATCCTCCTCCATGACTGAGGTACCCTTGGGGCACCAATTTTGTTGTGTGCAGTGTGCATTTGCGTACTGTGGAGTGCTCACAATGACAATGGGAGTTGGAGCTTCCCAGGTGGGCTTTCACTAGCCTAGTAAACTAGCACCACCCGCTGGAAGCCAAAATGTTTTGGCTACATTTGGGTCTGGCCCTGCATCGTTGTAGTGGTCTGCCAGGCTTGCCAAGAATCTGGCAAACCAATCACAATGCAGAGATTTGTTTTGAATCAAAGCGGGCGGAATTTTGAGGGAGTGACAACGAAGCTCGCACGTTAGCGCTGATTGACCAGAGCGCCGACCTAATAGGCACAAAGGCACGGTTTGAAACACAACGGGCTGTTCTCATCAACAATCTTCGGATGTACTATTCATTGGGGCCAGGCTAAATTACACATCCAATCTCACATTAAGGGTGGTTTATCAGGCTAGGCATTCACGCTTTCAGATGAATCTCTCCTGGACACAGGAGTAGAGGTAACACTCAGACTTCATGACAGAGGAGTATCTCCTTGTCCCAGTGTGTGTACATTATAGGTCACATTCTACCCTCAGATACAAAATGGTGGAACATGTGCCAACAAAAGGAAGCAGATACTCTGAGCTTCCATTACAAATGACAAAAGTAAGGCATCCTCCTTGCTCCTGTTCTTCACTATCTGATGCTTCACGGGAAAGGACTTCAAAGTAGGAAGGAGAGTCACCTAAGCATGGCAGATCTGTAAGGTTATACAATAGATAAAGATGATGAAGACGTGTTAACGTCGAAAGTTACGTTAGTTTGGAACTCTAAATAAAAGCACAATATATAACCTTCCACATCGAAGATGGTCGAGTGACTCTCCTTTCTACTTCCATTACAAATCCCACATTACTGAAGCGGCTGAATGGATGAATGACAGAGTGACTGGACATTGATATATGGTTAGTTAGGAATGTCGGTATTGGCTGTCTTTTAGATTGAATGAATGGTTTGGACAAATGGATAGGCTGCTCTCTTTTATTAAGGTGTTTTATATTTTATTTTAAAAGCCCTTCTAGGGAAGAGTGTTGGAAATTAGCCCATAGCTACTGTCAAGTTGTTTGGTTTTTGTTCTGGTTTGTTTGGCTTTTCCCAGGTTGCTTGTTTAAGGATTTTTTGTTTGGTTGACCACTGTGCAATTTTTCCCCAACTTGAGAAGGAATGTCGTCTGAATGAGGTGTGAAGTGCAGGATTATACTCGAAGGGATTTGACAATACAACTTTTCCTTTTCGATTTCCTCTCTCTTTTTTCCTTTTTATTAAAGTTCAGTTCAGTATTTTCCAGTGAAAGGCACAAGGAACAATCAAGGACAATCAAGCTTGTGGGTCCGTCTTTCCCCTAGGTAAAAAACCTAGAGGGAGACGTACAAACAGAACAGAAATTGGACAACAGAAATTAGTCACAGGTAAAAATGTGCAAGATGCAAGCAATGCGCAAATATGCTGTTATAAATAATTTATCAAAAATAGACTTTGCAACATTTTTTACATTACAACCCAGACTATAAATATTTGCCATACTGATTTTAAGACCGTTATAAATAAGATTGACCAAAAGTAAATACATTGAATTTTTGCCCACAAGTTACCCCACTATAAAGTGCCAAATGCACGCAAGTGTCGGAAGCCAAGTCATTAAACAAACACCGGAGTCACAGACATTACTTGTGCCCGGGTTTAGCTTACAATTACACAGAGAAAGATTTCCAATACTGAAGGAAACACTACATATTTACAAAAACATTCAAAACAGAGAACCACACCTGGAGCACAACTGAACACATTATGGCTCGCTAGAAACGCTACCGTGGAAAAATAAAACAGCGCTTACCGGCTTCCCCTCAGCTTTCAGACGTGAAATGCACAGTGGTTCGCAAGTGTTACAAGCGAGCAAACCAACCTGCGTGTTCATCTCAGGCTGTGCTTTTTGAAACTGAACCTAGCCAGTTGATTAGGCACCTGTGCGCTAGGTTTGCCGCGCAAACCAAATTAATGGAAACGAGCGCAGCTGACACTGATCAGCTGCACACGCTTCTACTATGAGGACGCGTTCCTCACCAATCAGCCAATTAGTGCTTGCTGTGCTCTAACACCCTTTTTTTCCGATTTGTATTATTTTTTCCCCCGTGCGTTTTCACCAGTGGAATTTAGTATTAAAAATTAAAACAAAACCGCTGCAGACCTGGTCTGACGGAACACCTCCCACTCGAACTTCCTGTACTTGAACAGGAAGTTCGCACACAAAAAGCAAACTATATCACCTTTCAGGGCTGCTGCTCCTCAACAGGTAATAAGACTACTAGTCGCCTAACATCTCTGCGCAGCACCACACAGTTGTGTTTCTTGTTCTGGTCACCAGAGGTGTGGGCCTCTGGATGCTGAGGGTGGACCGGAACACAGCTGCCTGGGGTGACGAGAACTTCAGCATCTCTGACGATGCCCTTTGGATCGGGGGATACAGTGACGACTCGGCCAAGTCTAAACTGCCCCCGCAGGGCATTCTGATCGCAGAGCCAGACAACATCACCAACTGAGACATTTCTTTCTGCAGTGTGCCACTTGGATCTGACGAACAGGTTTGGGCCAGCGAGCTGGGACCAAGCTTTCCAGAACTCGTTGACCTGGGTTTGGATCTCTCGGAGCCGCTTGTAGGGGTAGTTCTGGAAGTCAAAGGTCTTGATGTCACCAGTGTGTGATGCGCGGCCAAGGAGGAGCGAGTTTGGCGTCACGTATTGAACGCGGTCCTCCCGACTCTGCACTCTTGCATCAATAGGCCGCTCATTTGCCAGGTTTGCTGCCATCTGGAGGGCTGTGAGGAATTCACTGAAGGTGAGGTTTGCCTGGTTGCTCAAACTTTGAAGGGCTCTCTTTGCGATCCTTACAGCAGCTTCTGCAGCTCCATTTCGATGCGGTGAATCGGCAGGGAGCACTTTCCATGTCCAGCTTGTACCATTCTTCACGGCATACTCTTCCAGGTTTGACAGGTCTTGGGTACCCAGGAAACTGTAAAGGTCTTCCAGCAGAGACTTTGCACCAATAAAGTTGGTTCCGGGGTCTGACCAGACCTTGGTGGGGTGGCCTCTGATGGCAGTGAACCTTTGGTAGGTCATGAGGAAGCTTTCTGTTGACATGCTGTTGACAAGGTCGATATGCAGGGCCCGGCTTGCCATGCAGGAGAAGACGACTCCCCAGACTTTCATGGACACTCTTCTTTTGATGTCATCTTTGACCAGGTAGGGTCCAAACAGGTCGACTGACATGAATTGGAATGGCGCAGAAGGTCTTGCCCTTTCTACAGGTAAGTCACCCATCACTTGCTGGCAGACTTGAGCTCTCGCTTTTTTGCAGTGGATACACTTGTTGATGACTTGCTGGGCCAGCCTCCTGCCTTGCACAACCCAAGCCTTCTGCCGCATTCTGAGGAGAGTGCCAGAGACTCCTTCATGGCCTTCTTGGTGACTTTGGCGTGCCAGCAGAGTCCCCAACCAGGTGTCGAAGGGGATCAGTGGAACAGCACGGCCATCTTCTTTGAAGTGCTGGATTCTTCCACCGCACAGCAACAGCCCGCTGGCTTCGTCCCTGTAGGCGACCAGTCGGTTTGTTGTGGTGTTTGCGAAGGTGGCTCCTTCTTGAGCCGCAAGGCAGAGGTCTCTGAAGGCGTCTTCTCTCTCGGCCACAGTGATTGTACCAGTCATTGGGACTGCCTCCCACTTTGGTTTTCCCTGGGCCTTGCGACGGAGAAACATTTTTGCGGCCCTCCAGACAAGTGCGAGAGTCTTTACAAGTCTGGTTAGGCTGCTGAACCGCTGAACTGACACCAGGTTTGTGACAGTGGATCCAGCAGGAGGCCTGTGCAGGTTGGTGGGGTTTGAGCTTGGATCCGGCTTGGGCTGCCTCTTTGCTCCAGCTCGGGTTAAAGCAGCAACGAATGCCTTCTTCTGGATGCGCATGAGGTTCTCTCTGGCTTCCACAGCAACATCTTTTGCGGACTTTATGGGCCACTCACTCTCTGGGAGACTCAGGAACTTTGGACCAAGCTGCCATTCTGTGTCTTCATCCAGTTCTTTTGGGCTTGCCCCTCTTGAGATAATGTCCGCGATGTTGAGAGGCCCAGGGATCCACCACCAGTCTTGGACGCTGGTGCTGCCTTGGATTTTTCCAATTCTATTGGCACAGAATGTTTGGTAGCAATAGCTCTCACGTTGGATGGCCCCCAGGACTGTCTGGCTGTCGACCAGGTGGTACCACTTTTCCACATGGATGCTACAGTGCTTCTGGAAGTGTTTCTTCAGTCGGCCAGCGTAGACGGCACCACAGACTTCAGCCTTGACAGCGTCGCCCTTGTGGTCTAGAGGCGTCAACCTGGCCTTGGCCTCAACCAGCCGTATGGTCACGTTGTGCGGCATTTCCCACTGCAGGTACAGTATAGCACCGTAGGAGCGTTCACTGCCATCAGAGAAGGTGATGCCGCAGGGTTTGGCACAAGAGTTGGGTGTCAAAGCATCTCAGATGCTTTCTTAAATTATTGAATGAAAAGACGGTAAAATAAGAGAAGTAAATTAGTAAAATAAGAATTGTTTTTCAAGGTTTTATGTTTATTTATGTTTTATTTTATTATTATTTTTACCTTATGTTTTATCTTAATGTTTTAAATGTTTTTTTGACTCTAATTCATTTCCCTGTTTTCCTTTCATTTACATTTGTTAACTTTGTGAAGCACATTGAGTTGCACCTGTGTATGAAATGCGCTATATAAATAAACTTGCCTTGCCTTGCCTTGCCTTGCCTTGGGTGGTGTCAAGGCTCTGGGGAATTTCAGCTGACTGAGCTCTGCATAGTCTTCAAGGAGGCAGATGGAATCCTCCCGAAGGCCCTCAGACAACGGTGCATCCCATGTGTCCTCAGCTGGACTGTGCTTAACTTTTGCCTCCTGGAACGCTCTTCTTACCAGGATGGCTTCCTTCTGCTTGACCGGTGTTGAAAAGCCGAGGGGGTCATACAGCCCAGCGACTTGGCTGAGAAGCTCTCGTCGGGTGAGTGGATCTGGTGCCTGGGCTCTGACTTCCTCCTTTGACAAGTTCACTCCCAGCCGCATTTTTTCTTCTTTTTGGAGAAGTTCACAGCCACCACCAAGTGAAACTTGTCGCTGTCTGGATTGTACCCGAGACCCAGGGCTTTGTTGTTCTCTTCTGAGAGTTGGTTTGGGAGGACCATCACTTGGGGTTCTTTCTTTGGGGAGTCACCTGGTTCCGACCTCCCACTTTGGCCTGAGTAGACCCATGGCTTCATGTAGAATCCACCAGCTTCTAGGATTTGCTCAACGTTTGCAGTGATTTGCTTGAGCTTGTTCAGGTCGTCATGCGAAGTTAAGATATCATCGACATACGCGTCTTGCTCCAGGACGCGACGCTCTTCTGCAAGATGGTGGAACATGGGCAGGTTGGCTGTCTCCCGCATGGCGACCTGTGCGATACAGCCTGCTGGTTTGTCACCAATGTTGACCCTCGTGATGGCATATTCCTGGATGTCTTCCTCCTCAGAATCTCTCCACAGGAAGCGGTGGAGATGCACTTCTTGGTCTTCAAGCCATACAGAATTGTACATTTTTTTGATGTCCCCAAGTGCGGCGAAGACACCTTGCCGGAATCTGAGGAGGACAGCACGAATGTCATTGAGGACGTCTGGACCTTTGAGGAGTAGGTCATTCAGGCTCTGGCCCTTGCATTTCTGACTACTATTCCAGACGAGACGAACTGGTGTAGTCACAGAGTGCGGATTTGGAGCAATCAAGTGGCTGATGTACCATACCGCCCCGGTCCAGCTTTCCGAATCTTCTTTGGACAGTTTGAATGCAGCTCTCCGCTCGACCATCTCATGGACTTGAGCCTTGTAGGCCGCCTTCCACTTTGGCTCTTTTGCCAATTGCTTCTCCGTCCTCAGGAATGTTGCTTCGACAGCTCTCCTGTTGTTTGGCAGTGTTGCTGGATCTTCAACCCAGGGGTATTTGGCATGCCAGTGTGGTTTCTCACTGTGGTGATCTCCATTGGTGTAGGTCAGCCCACTCTTTATTTGCTCCAGCTCTCGCTCCTCTGAGATCGACATCTCTTTCCCTCCAGGCTGGCAATTCCCGCATCTGCAGCCGCCGCACCTGGGCTCGCACGCAGCCCCAATGCTATCCCACTTCCACCAGTTCATGAAGTCCCGATTGGCAGAAGATGTAGTGGCTCGGGCAAGGTGAGGTGGCTGCGCTCGGCCATGGCTGATCTCTCTGTAGTCCACAGCAGCTGTGCGCATGGACCGGGCAAAGTGGGTTCTGGACCCGTGAGCTGTGACTTTGACCTCCTCCAGGAGGTCTGGATGGGAGCCGCCATCCGTCTTCCCGAGGGGGCGTCCCACAGGATGAGGTCACCGATGGAGCGTACCTTCTGTGGGACGAGTTGCCCCTCTTTGTGGCTAATGAGCAGCTCGATTTTGGTTGGACGGGCCAGTTCATGCAGCGCGACGTCAGGGAAAAGTCTCTGTAGGGTCTTGGGTGGCACGTGACGACTGACCTCTGCGATGCTGTCTAGCCCATAGCACACGAGTTGGTGAGATCTGAGGGTTCCTTTTGCTGTTGAGACACGGATCTTTAGGAGGTAGCGCTTGGTCTTCACCGTCACCTGCATCCCACCAACTCCATGAACTATGAGCGTCACATCTTCACTTCTCAGGTTCAGCTCACATGCAGCTTCATGAGTTATGTAGTTCGTATCGGAGGCTATTAACGTCCCAATTTTTTGGCCAGCGTTGGCGGTGACCTCCAGGATCATCATAATGACCGGGAACTCCTCAAGGCCATTTTGTGCCAGCAGACTCTTCCCTGGTACTGCAGAACTGAGTGTCTTGGCGACAGAGTTGCAAAACGCATTCCGACATTGTTGAGCAAGGTCGAGGGGCAGGCTCTTCAGGAACTCTTCTTGGGCCTCTGTGCGCTTTTTCCCACCACCTTGTGCTGGACTGGACTTTGGCCGCCTTGACCCGTTGCTTTGGCTTCCAGCTTTCGGACAGAGGTAAAAGTGATGGCTTTCAGCTCCTTTACACCCCTCGCTCTTACACAGGAAGGTGGTCTTGCACTCTGCGAAACTGTTGTGGACCTCGAGACACTTCCCACATGCACCGATCTGTTCAACTGCTTCCTTCCTCTCTGGAACTTTGAGGGTTTTGAATTTCTTGCAGTAATACAGTTTTCTTCGGTGGCCGCCCTCTCCACAGACAACACAGGGTGCTTGGGTGCCCTGGGAGTTGGTGGTCTTGGTGCGTGCATGCTTTTGTGGTACTCTTGTGTCTCTCCTGCTTGAGTCATCGTCCTTCAACTGGTCTAGCTGTTCATATATCTTCTCCTGGCTTCTCAGGAATTTGAAGAGTGTGTCAAACCTTTTTTCTGGTGAGGTGTCTTCAGAGTCTTCCTCCTCAGACGCATGGAGAAGCCACTCTTTCTTTAATCCCTCTGGCAGCTTGCTTTCCAGGGATTTTGTTACGAGTGGGTTTTTTAGCGCGCCAGTGTTTCCCAGCGCGCTGAGGTCATACAGGGCCTTTTCCACGGTTTGGATCAAGTCCACTATTTTTCTTGGCTGATGACTTTTGACCGGTGGCAGCGCCTGCAGCTCCTCAATGATCTCGAGTGCGATGGAGGTTTTGTTCCCAAACCGGTTTTCGAGGACCCGGAAGATCTCCTCTGCCGTCCCGTAAGTTGACAGGCGCAGGTCTCTTGCCACTTTGTCCTCAAGGCTTTCCAACAGCTGGATTTTCTTAACCTCTTTGGACCCGGTTGGTTCTCCTTGCCTTTGGAGTGCCTCCCATTCCTTCCTCCAGAGGTAGTAGTTCCGCTTCTCTCCATCGAACTGCGGTAGCGCTGTTGGCTTCAGCTTGATGGTAGGTTGCTGGTGTGGTGTTTCCTCTGATGACTTGCAGTCCAGCTTGGTTTGCAGGAGGCCAGCCTTCTCAGAGGTCAACTCTTGCAGCGAGCCCTCTACGCTCCAGATGCGCTGCTGGAAGTCCGGTCGCTCTTCTTCCGGGGCCCACCGAGTCCATTGGCGCATGGAGGTTTTTGCTGCCTTGACCAGCCGCTCGAGGTTGCTGAGCATGAGGTCATACACTTCCAGCTTTACTTCAGATTTTCTTCCAGCCAGCCGCTTGCAGTCTTTTTCGGCTGCCTCCAGTGCAAGTGTGAGCTCGGAGCAGCCGAAGCTTTGCCACAGCACCTTTTGCACCACATCCTCCACTTCGTCCAGTTTCTGCTCACAGTCCTCAGTTGTTTTCCTCACCTCTTCTTCAAGTTCTGTTCGCGCAGTGGCTTCGAGCTCCACCTCGTCAATGAAGACCTCCACCTGCTCATTTGCCTCCATTACCTTTTCGGCCTCAAGCTTGACTTTGTCAAAGGCCTCCATCAGTTCTTCCGCCGACATCTTTTTGCATGACTTCAGTAGTGCGTTTGCTTGTCGGCTAAACCTCTGTTTGGCGGTCGTTCTTGCTCTCTTCAGCTGCTGTAGAGACGTCGATTCTGCCATTTTGGGCGTACAGAAGATTGATGGGTTTGGTGTGGCAGGCGGGCTGGGCGTGGACTCAGCGGCAGGCGGGCTGGGCGTGGACTCAGCGGCAGGCGGGCTGGGCGTGGACTCAGCGGCAGGCGGGCTGGGCGTGGACTCAGCGGCAGGCGGGCTGGGCGTGGACTCAGCGGCAGGCGGGCTGGGCGTGGACTCAGCGGCAGGCGGGCTGGGCGTGGACTCAGCGGCAGGCGGGCTGGGCGTGGACTCAGCGGCAGGCGGGCTGGGCGTGGACTCAGCGGCAGGCGGGCTGGGCGTGGACTCAGCGGCAGGCGGGCTGGGCGTGGACTCAGCGGCAGGCGGGCTGGGCGTGGACTCAGCGGCAGGCGGGCTGGGCGTGGACTCAGCGGCAGGCGGGCTGGGCGTGGACTCAGCGGCAGGCGGGCTGGGCGTGGACTCAGCGGCAGGCGGGCTGGGCGTGGACTCAGCGGCAGGCGGGCTGGGCGTGGACTCAGCGGCAGGCGGGCTGGGCGTGGACTCAGCGGCAGGCGGGCTGGGCGTGGACTCAGCGGCAGGCGGGCTGGGCGTGGACTCAGCGGCAGGCGGGCTGGGCGTGGACTCAGCGGCAGGCGGGCTGGGCGTGGACTCAGCGGCAGGCGGGCTGGGCTTGTTGCGGCGGCGGGCTGGGCTGGCTTTGACGCGGCGCTTCAGGTTGGCTGGATTTCCAACCAGCTGGTCGCCGGTTTTTTACTGTCAAGTTGTCGGGTTTTTGTTTTGGTTTGTTTGGTTTTTCCCAGGTTGCTTGTTTCAGGATTTTTTGTTTGGTTGACCACTGTGCAATTTTTCCCCAACTTGAGAAGGAATGTCGTCTGAATGAGGTGTGAAGTGCAGGATTATACTCGAAGGGATTTGACAATACAACTTTTCCTTTTCGATTTCCTCTCTCTTTTTTCCTTTTTATTAAAGTTCAGTTCAGTATTTTCCAGTGAAAGGCACAAGGAACAATCAAGGACAATCAAGCTTGTGGGTCCGTCTTTCCCCTAGGTAAAAAACCTAGAGGGAGACGTACAAACAGAACAGAAATTGGACAACAGAAATTAGTCACAGGTAAAAATGTGCAAGATGCAAGCAATGCGCAAATATGCCGTTATAAATAATTTATCAAAAATAGACATTTTTACATTACAACCCAGACTATAAATATTTGCCATACTGATTTTAAGACCGTTATAAATAAGATTGACCAAAAGTAAATACATTGAATTTTTGCCCACAAGTTACCCCACTATAAAGTGCCAAATGCACGCAAGTGTCGGAAGCCAAGTCATTAAACAAACACCGGAGTCACAGACATTACTTGTGCCCGGGTTTAGCTTACAATTACACAGAGAAAGATTTCCAATACTGAAGGAAACACTACATATTTACAAAAACATTCAAAACAGAGAACCACACCTGGAGCACAACTGAACACATTATGGCTCGCTAGAAACGCTACCGTGGAAAAATAAAACAGCGCTTACCGGCTTCCCCTCAGCTTTCAGACGTGAAATGCACAGTGGTTCGCAAGTGTTACAAGCGAGCAAACCAACCTGCGTGTTCATCTCAGGCTGTGCTTTTTGAAACTGAACCTAGCCAGTTGATTAGGCACCTGTGCGCTAGGTTTGCCGCGCAAACCAAATTACTCGAAACGAGCGCAGCTGACACTGATCAGCTGCACATGCTTCTACTATGAGGACGCGTTCCTTACCAATCAGCCAATTAGTGCTTGCTGTGCTCTAACACCCTTTTTTTCCCCGATTTTTATTATTTTTTTCCCCCGTGCGTTTTTACCAGTGGAATTTAGTATTAAAAATTTAAAAACAAAACAGCCGCAGACCTGGTCTGACAGAACAGCTATAAATGCTATGATGCTTGTCTGTTGGGATGTCGCACAGCCAACAGTACATGATATGTATCTGTCCCTATCAAATAAACCAAACTGAAATGAACTGAATTGAATCCATGACTGAATATTTAAATCAATGAAATGACTGCATGAATGAGAATGAGACTCGCAGGACATTGCCAAAGGCACCCGGAACTGCCAGCCAGCAAACTGGTGCTATGGGAACCATCACATGGGTGGCGGTTAAGAGGACGTCCCACACTAACATTGGAGGAAATACTCAAGAAGGACGCCGGAGCCAGAGTACCAGCGAACTGAAAAGATGTATGGAGAATCGGGATGGCTGGAAGACACGATGGAGGGCTCGTCTGAGGAGGTCCTAGAGAATGAAATGACACAAAGACATGATTTAAGGACATTACACATTAAAAAGGACATATCTGTCAGCATGAGATGACAAGGCCAAGGAATCTGAGAGACATTTTGATGGAATGCTTTTTGCTGCTTGGTATAAACCCCACAAAATGTGACTGTCAACCTGAGGTAAGTATTTTGTGGCCACAGTTATTTTGTTTACAAGGTATGAAGTACATCCGGGCTTTTGCTGGAAAAAACTGAAGAGCACTCTAGTGCTACAGTGTTGAGGCAACAGCATCAATACAGTTTGTTTTTGTACAGGGCGAATATGTGTTTTCACCAGTATTAGGTAGGAAGATGGTCAATATCTTTGTGTCCTTGCTTAACAGCATTTTAACGCTAGCCTGATTATCATCGATGTTCAAATCTCTTCGAGACTTGGTCTGACCAAGAGCATAACAATTAACCTTTCCCTAACGACATGGTTGACCTGCCTCCCCTGGTTTGCTTATGGTTGTTTGCTTATCGACAAAGTGGGAGGAGTTCCCTTATTTGCGGGAACTCAGAAAGTACTTGCATTGCTCTTGACCTGA